>NC_141879.1:206806439-207109469 GCF_056163025.1 Triticum urartu
GGGCGATAAAACGACGACATGGCAATGCTGGTAAAGGTTGACTCGCCGAGGCAAAGCCCTCGGCCCAGCTAACGTGACGGAGCTGGTCGGCTAGTGATGTTGTATCGTCCGTAGTAGGTTGATGAAGAGATGGCGAAGCCCCCGGTCCAGCCGAGATGTTGAAGTAGGTCGGCGTGATGGACACCAGCTTGAAGAAGCAATAGTGCGGCCCTGTCGATGCAGGTCGTGACGTGGTCGATGCCGGCTTGATGAAGCGACCGCGCGGCGATGCCGGTATGTCTAGCGCAGGTCGGCAGCCGTGGAGTAATATTGCCAGACTGGTTTGACACCAGCATGATGTTGAAGATCATGTTCAAAAGATCTTAAAGTTAGTGGGGTGTGTTCAGGAACAAAACACAATACCCCATACAAAACTTCCTTCAAAAGGGATGTCCGAAATCCCGTTCATAAAAAAGATGAACTTGGGTCGGATTCGTTTTCGCGCAGAAAATAGATCCGAAAAGTGATGCACTAATCGGAAGGTTCCCAGAGTTTGGACGGTCGGATCGAGCTGAAATTTTGAGAGGTGGCAGATATAGGAATTCCGTAGCCGATCAACAGTTGGATCTTCCAAAGGACGTCCGAGCTGGAAGCTGGACACCACGCCCTATACTCATCCAAATTCCCATCCAGATTTGACAGGGCTCCGGTATATCGTGGATTGCCAGAGATTCCTCCATCGGAACTCGACGAAATTTTCCAGGATTGTTATAGACCCAATTCTGCACAATTCCACCAAAGCGATCGTCAAAGCGATACTCGAGGAGGTGGTGGCGGCAGATACGAGTTCGCTGTCCAAAAAAACAGCACGGTCGCTTGACGGCAATGTTGACGTTGAGACCCCGAGCTCCATAGATAATTCCTCCGTGAGCTTGATAGAGATCGGAGTTGATGTTTGATGAAGGCTCTCGTCCGAACATGGTGATCCGAACACGGGGCGCAATTCTTGGTCGAACCAAGGTGACCAGTCGAACTGGTGATGAAGACGCCGAAGTCGCAATTAATCTGCAGGCGAGCCATCGATCCTTTTGTCGATCACACAGCGGAACTCTCAATGAAAGCACCAATGTCGGTGTCAAAAACGGCGGATATCGGGTAGGGGGTCCCGAACTGTGCGTCTAGGCCGGATGGTAACAGGAGGCAAGGAACACGATGTTTTACCCAGGTTCGGGCCCTCTTGATGGAGGTAAAATCGTACGTCCTGCTTGATTAATATTGATGATATGGGTAGTACAAGAGTAGATCTACCACGAGATCAAGGAGGCTAAACCCTAGAAGCTAGCCTATGGTATGATTGTTGATGTGTATGTTGTATATTCTCTCGACTAGCCTGGCCCTAGTTTATATAATGCACCAGAGGCCTAGGTTAACAAGAGTCCTAGCCGAATACGCCGGTGGGGAGAAGTCCTTGTCTTGATCGTCAAGTCTGTGTGGAATCTTCCTTGTATGCGGCAGCTGTCCGAACTGGCCCATGAGTATATGGCCATGGGGGCCTCGGCCCAATCTAATAGATCGGGAGACAACATGGTGAGTACCCCCTAGTCCAGGACACCGTCAATGAGCCTCTCAAGCAAGACATTGGGGAACAAAAGAAGTTTCCACCAGAAGTCAAAATAGTCAACGTCTTACACGTGATCAAGGGGAGAAACAAAGCGGCACTCCCAGAAAAATATGCCCAAGGGCCTATCATCGCGGAGTCCTGCCACTGGTCGTCTCAACCGATCACTTTCGACCATCGTGATTACTCAGCAAGTATCCGGCGTGCAGGATGGGCTGCCCTGGTATTAGACCCAATAATTGACAGATACCACTTCACACGAGTCCTGATGGATGGCGGCAGCAGTCTAAACCTGATATACCAGGATACAATCCGTGAAATGGGGATAGACCCAACGAAAATTTACCATAGCAACACTACCTTTAAAGGAGTAACGCCAGGCCCAGGGGCTCACTACATGGGCTCCCTGCTACTAAAGGTTATATTCGGCTTCCCCGATAACTTCCGTAGCGAACATTTAACCTTCCACATTGCTCCGTTCCAAAGTGGCTATCAAGCACTACTTGGATGCGAAGCTTTCACTCGCTTTAATGCAATACCACATTACGCTTCCCTCACGCTCAAGATGCCCGGTCCATGTGGCATCATAACAGTGAATGGAAATATTGAGCGATCTTTGCGTGCCGAAGAGAGTCCGACTGCCTTGGCAGCCGCACACTAAAAACGGCCTCACCAACTAAAGCATTTGATAGATCATCAAGACCATGGACACGGTTAGACGAGTCCAGCGCAACTATATGTAATTCGTACCGGATTGATGGCCACACCCCTATTACAAATACAAGGGGCTCAACGCGCACAGACAAGTGGCAATTTTTACTCATCTTTAATTATACATGGTTTCTTTAAAAACTACCTTTTTGCACGACAACTTTTCACCTAAGTTCCTCTCTTTTACAGATGACCATCGTGCTACACCCGTCCAGGATACAGCACAACAGAGACAATGGCGCAGACGTGCAGCAGGGACCCGCTCCAAGGATTCTTTTTAGATTAAGACCCTGCGTAAACCTTTTTTACTGTCTCTTGTTGATACACATCCCTCGGATTCTCACTACAATTGAGAAGGATGCTGACATCTTGGCATGTGGCCACGTCAGAATATCGCACGTACCTGGACACAAGGGGCTTCTTACAAAGGGCACTATTTAGGCCCGGCTTATACCATAAAGACCGAATACCTTAGGGAATGTTCAGCGTCGCGAGTTTGGCCTTATATGCATCAGCTCCGAATCATGTCTTTGGTCAAATGTTGGGTTTGCCCGGCTCCTGTGTTTTGGTGCCTTCCGTTCCGTTCTATCGGCTAAGGCAGCACCAGGAGAACTACTACGATTGTGCCCTGGTTCATCCGGATGAGCACCTCAGTAGAGAAAGCCGAAAACTGACTGTCATGATATAGCACGAGACTGGTCAACCACTCGATGACCTATCGGAATGTTAGAATTCCTCTGCTTTAACGAAGGGCCGTTTCCCGGCCAGGCATATACGCACCCCGAGTTCGGGAGAGTGCGGAGCCACAAGGGGCTATATAGTAGCCCCACCGTCAAACTCCTATGGCTAAGTGAAAGTGTTAAAGCATCATAGTCCAGTTGCCTCGTTCGCTGCGCCATCACCTCCTTATTAGGACCAAGACGTTGGGTTAAGTGTGAACATGCGTCTTCTGTGAGCACCTTCGCATTATATGTGTGGGGTTGAAGCTGACGACTGCAATCTTTCAGGTTATATACATATATACATAAACGGCCGCACAGGAGGCATCATATTACTTTCAGGCAAAAGTATAAATACAGCCTTAATACATTTCATAAAAATATTGTGTTTACAATGGGAATACATGTCACTCAAACATAATATTCTTCGAGCACTGGGCCTCTATCAAACGAGCACCCTCAAGAACCTCTTCAAAATAGTGCTCGGCAGCCACTCGGCCTATGGCCGAACCTTGCGTTGCAACAGTGGTAGCATCCATCTCCGCCCAGTATGCTTTGACACGGGCAAAGGCCATCCGCGAGCCTTCTATGCACGCCGACCTCTTCATCGCATTGATGCGCGGCACCGCACCAAGGAACTGCTGCACTAAGCTAAAATAGCTGTTCGGCTTCAGCTTCTTCGGCCACAAATGATCTACGACGGACCTCATGGCAAGTCCGGACAACCTTTTAAGTTCGGCCCATTCGGCTAGCTGATCAGTCAAGGGAAGCGGACGCTTTGGAACGTTAAATTGCGACCAGAACAGCTTGTCCACTTCACGATCTGTCTGATCTCAGAAGTATTCGGCCGCATCGACAGCGCTCGCCGCCAAGTCCATATATGCGTCTGCCGAACTCCACAGCCGATCCAGAGGGGCATACCGCGGATCTCCGAACTTCCTCTGCAGCAGAAAGGGCTTCCCAGCCGCAATATCCCCGGCTTCACGCATCCTCCTTTTTCGCCCTCATACTAGAGCGAGTGTCTTTGGTCGCTAAGGGATTCCTGGATTAGAGGGTGTCCGGATAGTCGGACTATACCTTCGGCTGGATTCCTGGACTATGAAGATACAAGATTGAAGACTCCGTCCCATGTCCGGAAGGGACTTTCCTTGAAGTGGAAGGCAAGCTTGGCGATACGGATATGTAGATCTCCTACCATTGTAACCGACTCTGTCTAACCCTAGCCCTCTCCAGTGTCTATATAAATCGGAGAGTTTTAGTCCGTAGGACGAACAACAATCATACCATAGGCTAGCTTCTAGGGTTTAGCCTCTCTGATCTCGTGGTAGATCTACTCTTGTACTACCCATATCATCAATATTAATCAAGCAGGTCGTAGGGTTTTACCTCCATCAAGAGGGCCCGAACCTGGGTAAAACATCGTGTCCCCTGCCTCCTGTTACCATCCTCCTAGACACACAGTTCGGGACCCCCTACCCGAGATCCGCCGGTTTTGACACCGACATTGGTGCTTTCATTGAGAGTTACTCTGTGTCGTCACTTTTAGGCCCGATGGCTTCTCCGATCATCAACAGCGATGCGATCCAGGGTGAGACTTTTCTCCTGGATAGATCTTTGTATTCGGCGGCTTTGCACTATGGGCCAATTCACTTGGTCATCTGGAGCAGATCGAAAGCTACACCCTTGGCCATCAAGTCAGATTTGGAAGTTTGAACTACACGGCTGACCTCCACGGAGACTTGATCTTCGACGGATTCGAGACGCAGCCGAGTGCGCCACACTTTCACGATGGGCATGATCTAGCTCTACCGCCGAACAGTGCCCTGGAGGCCGCACCCGCATCAGCTCCGGCCCTTAGTTTAGAGCCAACTGCGCCAATCGAGGATGGGTGGTTGGACACCGCCTCGGGGGCTGCAATCTCTACGGCGATCGAGCCGAACACCAGCCCTATTCTCTGGGAAGCCCGTGACTCCAAGGAGCCGGACTCCCCTCCAGACTCCGAGCCCTCCGCGCCCCTACCGATCGAACCCGATTGGGCGCCGATCATGGAGTTCACCACCGCGGATATCTTTCAGCACTCGCCCTTCGGCGATATTCTGAATTCACTAAAGTCTCTCTCTTTATCAGGAGAGCCCTGGCCGGACTATGGTCGGCAAGGTTGGGATGCGGATGATGAAGAAATTCAAAGCCCACCCACCACCCACTTCGTAGCCACTGTCGACGATTTAACCGACATGCTCGACTTCGACTCCGAAGACATCGACGGTATGGACGCCGATGCAGGAGACAATCATGAACCAGCGCCTATAGGGCACTAGAAAGCCACCTCGTCGTATGATATATACATGGTGGACACCCAAAAAGAAGGCAATGGCGATGGAACAGCAGAGGATGACCCCTCCAAGAAGCAGCCTAAGCGCCAGCGTCAGCGGCGCCGCTCTAAATCCCGCCAAAGCAAAAACGGTGATTCCGGCATGGGAGATAATAACACCCCGGACAGTGCCGAAGACAACCACCTCCAGCAAGATTCAGCACAGGAGGATGGAGGAGCCAGCCCTCATGAGAGACCGGCAGAGAGAGAGGTCGAGGACGATAATTATATGCCTCCCTCCGAAGACAAGGCAAGCCTCGACGATGACGAATTGGTCGTGCTGGAGGATCCCGTCGAACAAGAGCATTTCAAACGCAGGCTTATGGCCATGGCGAGCAGCCTCAAGAAAAAACAGCAACAGCTCAGAGCTGATCAAGATTTCCTAGCCAACAGATGGACTGAAGTCCTTGCGGTCGAAGAGTATGAACTCGAACACCCCTCCAAGAGCTACCCAAAGCGCAAGCTTCTACCCCGATTAGACGAGGAAGCACCTAAACCTACATCACCAGCACATGATGCGGCCGACCGTCCGCCCCATGGCCGCGACAGAGAGGCCTCCTGGCCCTCCACTCAAGCCGCACCCCGGCGTCGCTCAAAAAATACGAAGGCTCGGGAAAATGCGCCAGACCTGCGAGATATATTGGAGGACAAGGCAAGGCAAACAAGATCGATCTACGCATCGCGTGGGCGCCCCACCGCACGAGACGGTAATCGTCACTCCGGATACAGTAAATCCGGCCGGGCCGAACATAGTAGACAAAGCTCGTTTGAGCTGCGTCGTGATATAGCCCAATACAGAGGCGCCGCACACCCACTATGCTTCACAGATGAAGTAATGGATCATCAAATCCCCGAGGGTTTCAAACCCGTGAACATCGAATCATACGATGGCACAACAGATCATGCGGTATGGATCGAGGACTATCTCCTTCATATCCACATGGCCCGCGGCGACGACCTACACGCCATCAAATACCTCTCACTCAAGCTTAAAGGACCAGCTCGGCATTGGCTTAACAGCTTGCCAGCAGAATCAATTGGTTGTTGGGAGGACCTGGAAACCGCATTCCTCAACAATTTCCAGGGCACTTATGTGCGACCACCAGACGCCGATGACCTTAGCCACATAATTCAGCAGCCAGAGGAATCGACCAGACAATTCTGGACACGGTTCCTAACCAAGAAAAATCAAATCGTCGACTGTCCGGACGCAGAGGCCCTAGTAGCCTTCAAGCATAACATCCGCGACGAGTGGCTTGCACGACACCTAGGACAGGAAAAGCCAAAATCTATGGCAGCCCTCACGACACTTATGACCCGCTTTTGCGCGGGAGAAGACAGCTGGCTAGCTCGCAGCAATAACATGACCAAGAGCCCTGGTAATTCGGATACCAAGGACAGCAGTGGCAGGTCGCGTCGCAACAAGCAAAAGCGCCGCATTAACAGCCACAATGCTGAGGATACGACAGTTAATGCCGGATTCAGAGGCTCTAAACCCGGTCAGCGGAAAAAGGCATTGAAAAGAAATACTCCGGGCCCGTCCAGTTTGGACCGAATACTCGACCGCTCATGCCAGATACATGGCACGCCCGAAAAACCAGCCAATCACACCAACAGGGATTGTTGGGTGTTCAAGCAGGCAGGCAAGTTAAATGCCGAAAGCAGAGACAAGGGGTTGCATAGCGATGACGAGGAGGAGCCCCGGCCGCCGAACAACAGTGGACAGAAAGGTTTTCCCCCACAAGTGCGGACGGTGAACATGATATATGCAACCCACGTCCCCAAGAGGGAGCGAAAGCATGCGCTAAGGGACGTATATGCGATGGAGCCAGTCGCCCCAAAGTTCAACCCATGGTCTTCCTGCCCGATCACTTTTGATCGAAGGGACCACCCCACTAGCACCTGTCATGGCGGATTCGCCGCATTGGTTCTAGACCCAATTATTGACGGATTTCACCTCACTAGAGTCCTTATGGACGGCGGCAGCAGCCTGAACCTGCTTTACCAGGATACAGTGCGGAAAATGGGCATTGATCCCTTGAGGATTAAACCCACTAAAATGACCTTTAAAGGCGTCATACCAGGTGTAGAGGCCAACTGTATAGGCTCAGTTACACTTGAAGTGGTCTTCGGATCTCCGGATAATTTCCGAAGCGAGGAGTTAATCTTTGACATAGTCCCGTTCCGCAGTGGCTATCACGCACTGCTCGGGCGAACAGCATTTGCCAAGTTCAATGCGGTGCCGCACTACGCATACCACAAGCTCAAGATGCCAGGCCCTCCAGGCATCATCACGGTCAATGGAAACACCAAATGCTCTCTCCGAACGGAGGAGCATACGGCGGCTATCGCAGCAGAAGTACAAAGCAGCCTCTCAAGGCAATTCTCTAGTCCGGCCATTAAACGTCTGGACACCGTCAAGCGCGCCCGGAGTACCTACAACAAGACCGCCTGGCACGTTCCGAGCAAGCGTAGCAATGCAGCCCCAACCCCAGCCCTCGTGAATTTGCGAAACCAGTGTTGCGTGTACATAACTATATTCTGGAAATACCATGGGCACAGGAGGAGGGGCACTATCACGGCACGCCCGAAACGCGGCTTAAACCGCACTAGGGGCTGCTGATTTCTTAATTTTCTCTTATTTTCAGGACTCCATTCTTCAGAAGGCTTGTCCGGCAGTACAATTGCCGCACAAACGATACAACCAGGGAAGCAGAAAACTACACTGCACTATGGAACTCTAAGGTGGTCTCTATAACTAGCAGTATACCTGTTTCACATAACATTCCGCAACTTGCCCCTGGAAAGGACATGTTAAATAGTCCCATCTTTTGTTTATTGCAGTATTCGTATCATTCTGCTTTGATCGCAGTTTTTTTAAATAAACAATGCATAGCTTCCGTCTATTATTACATTACTCGTTTTTACGAATATATGTTCATTAATGACATGTTGCACCCGTACACTTTGGTACGACCAATACGCCAGGGGCTTACGTACCCCACAACATGGTGTGAGAAGTCCGAACACTTTCACAAGTGCGGCACCCCGAACTTATAGCATTATATGCATCGGCTCCGAATCATGTCTTGGGTCAATAGTTGCGTTTGCCTGGCTCCTATGTTTTGGTACCTAACGTTCCGTTATATCGGCTAAGGTAGCACTAGGAGAACTACTGCGATTGTGCCCCAGTTGAGCTGGGCTAAGCACCTCAGTAGAGGAAGCTAAAACTGACCGTCATAATGAGGCGAGAGATGGTCGTTGTCCGAGAGGTTTTCCAGTCCCTAAAGACTTATGCCGCTTAGAGCGAGGAGTCGGCTTTGTCCGGCCTAGGCGTGGATAGCGCCCCGAACTCGGTCTTCTGAACACTAGGGGCTTCGCCGAAATTTAAAATTATAGAATTCTATGGCTAAGTGAGAGTGTTCAAGCATTATAGTCCGATTGCCTTGTTCATTGTGTTGAGCGCCTCCCTCGAAGGACCCAAGAATGGGGAAAAGAGCGCTCATGTTTATCCCGAACACCCCAGCACTCGTGCCATGGGGGCAGAAGACGACGACTCGCCATCTCTCAAATTTGATAAACGGCCGCACAGAAGGTAATATTTTAAATTCAAAAAGCATTGCTTAGTGCACATGAACAAGTTTTCAGCGCACAGCACAAAATGAGCGAGTTTACTGAAAAATTACACCCATGGAACATTCATCCGCCACAAGGCGGGCCCCCTTCAGAACGCCCTCATAATACATCTCGGGCTTGCGATGCTCCTTGCCCCGCGGTGGCCCGTCCTTCACAAGCTTCTCGGCATCCAGCTTGCCCCAGTGCACCTTCGCACGGGCAAGCGCCCTACGGCCACCCTCAATGCATACGGAGCGCTTGATGACTTCGAGCCTTGCACAGGCCTCCACCAGCCGCCTCACCAGCCCGAAGTAGCTCCCAGGCATGTCCTCTCCAGGCCACAGCCGGTCTATGAGGCCCTTCATGGCCTGTTCGGCCACCTTATGGAGCTCGACCAGCTATTTCAGCTGGTCGCTTAAGGGCACTGGGTGTTCGGCCTCAGCATACTGAGACCAAAACACCTTCTTCATCGAGCTTCCCTCCTCGGCTCGGTAGAAGGCGGCGGCATCCGACACGCTATGGGGCAAGTCTATGAACGCTCATGGAGAGCTCCGGATTAGTAACAAGTAATTCACTTTTACGTGCTTGCTTTGCATAAAGAATGCCTTACCCGCCACTATCTTTTCTATTGCCTCAACCTCCTGGAGGGCCTTCTGGGTTTCAGCCTTGGCAGACTTGGCATCTTCAATGGCCGCCGCGAGCTCAGACTCTCGCGTCTTCGAGTCAAGCTCCAAACTCTCATGTTTTTTCATGAGAGCCTGGAGCTCTTGCCGCACCTCGCCAACCCGCGTCTCATGCTTCTCCCGCTCGATGCGCTCCGTGGCTGCCCTCTTCTCAGCCTCGGATAGCGCTTGCTTAACGGTCGCCACCTCAGTTGTGGCCCCTACAATAGCCACGTTAATCCTGTCACTTTTTGCAATTGCACCTTTCACATATTAAAATAAGGTATTTCTTACCTTCCTTCTCCTCGAGCTGCTTCTTGGCTAGGCCGAGCTCTTGCTCGGACCGCTCGAGATTCTGCTTCAGCGTGCCCACCTCTGCAGTCAGTGCGGCGGATGCTAGCAGCAAAGCCTGCATGCACATATTGACTTACTTTTGTTAGACTCCTGCGAACGTTATTAGATCCTCTATTCAGCTTTTCTTTCCGAACGCCAAATAGAGCATCAGGGGCTACTGTATATGCGGTAATATTTTTACATATCTTTTACGTACCTCAAAGCCTGTTAGAAGGCTGGCACAGGCTTCAGTCAGTCCGCTCTTGGCGGACTGAACCTTCTGGATCACTGCACTCATAACAGTGCGGTGCTCCTCATCGATGGAGGCGCCGTTAAGCAACTCCAGCAAATTGTCCGGTGCCTCCGGTTGGACGGAGGTGACCAGCTCGGTAGGCTTGCTCCTCTTGGAAGGAGGCTACCTACCGGAGTTCGGAACCGTTGAAGCTTCCGGCGCGCTGTCCGGCTCAAGGCCGGACTTGGAGCCCTTGGGGGTTCTATCCCCTTTACGCCTGGAGTCCGGGAGGTCGCCTTGCGGCGCCTCCAGGACCACCTCCTCCTGGCTTGGAACCTGTTGGGACGCCATATCGACGTCGTCCATAGGGTGGGGGAGGTAGCCGTCAGAAGCGAATTCACATCCGACGAATCCAGGGAGCCGCTCGACGACTCGTCGAGTCCGTCCTTGGGCGGACTACATAGTCATATTCGGCGTAAGGAGGAGCTGTGCAAGAAAGTAACACTATGAATTGCTCTGGTGTCCGAACACTTACGATCTCACCAGGGGCTTGGCCATGTGCGGCCACTCGTCTTCGCCGTTGTCGGCGTTGGTGGAGTAGTCCGGAGGAAGGGTATTCCCCTTCTTGGACCCTTTGGCCTCCCTAGTTGGGGCGGCCTTCCTTTTCTTCCCTCCCCCCGCTGGAGGGGGAGAGGTCTCTTCTTCCTCCTCCTTGTCTTCATGGGAGGAGTGCGCCTTGGAGTCGTCGGATGATGAACCTGACACCTCCTGGCACCGGGCACTCTTTCGAGTTCCCGTGGCCTTCTTCCCTGGCACGACATAGGGTGCCGGAACCAGCAGCTTCGCCAAGCGAGCGTCCGCTGGGCCTTCGGGCAAAGGAGCCGAACATTTGATCTGTCCGGACGTCTCCTGCCAATCCTGTCAAAGGTAAGGGAGCTTAGATCCCACATGGAGTCAAACTATGAAAAACTAATACCCTGTAAAAGGTAAAAATAGCTTACCGCACGAGCGTGACACTGCATGCTGAATCTGCGATCCTCGGTAGCGGATGCGGGGGCCTCGGCGCCCTTGAAAAGCACCTTCCAGGCATCTTCGTACTTCATGTCGAAGAGCCTGTTCAGAGTTTGGTGCTGCGCCTGGTCGAACTCCCACAGGTTGAAAGCCCGTTGTTGACACGGAAGGATCCGGCGGATGACCATAACCTGGACTACGTTGACAAGTTTGAGCTTCTTGTCCACCAGGGTTTGGACGCATGTTTGGAGTCCGGTCAGCTCTCCTTTTTACCCCACGACAGGCCCGTCTCTTTCCAGGAGGCGAGCCGCGTAGGGGGTCTGGATCGGAACTCGGGGGTTACGACCCATTCAGGGTCGCGCGGCTCGGTGATGTAAAACCACCCCAATTGCCACCCCTTTAGGGACTCCACGAAGGAGCCCTCGAGCCATAGGACATTGGGCATCTTGCCCACCATGGCACCTCCGCACTCTGCCTGGGTGCCGCACACCACCTTCGGCTTGACATTGAAAGCCTTGAGCCATAGGCCGAAATGGGGGCGGATGCAGAAGAAAGCCTCGCACACGACGATAAACGCCGAGATGTTGAGGACAAAGTCCGGGGCCAGATCGTGGAAATCCAGGCCATAGTAGAACATGAGCCCCCAGACAAATGGGTGGAGAGGGAAGCCCAGTCCGTGGAGGAAATGGGGGAGGAACACCACCCTCTCATGGGGCCTCGGGGTGGGGATGAGCTGCCCCTCTTTGGGAATCCGGTGCGCAATGTCGTTAGAAAAGTATCCGGCCTTCCTCAGTTTTTTGATGTGTCCCTCCGTGATGGAGGAGACCATCCACTTGCCTCCCGCTCTGGACATGGCTGGAGAAGGTTGAGGTGGGGTGTGCGGACTTGGGCATTGGAGCTCGAGTGCGCGGAAATGGATAGGCAAAGGAGGAAGAAGGCGTGGATGAAAAGGTGCATCCTTATCCCCTTATATGGGCGGACGCGACTATGCGTCCCCACCAGCCTGGTAAAACTCGCTTATCTCCCAAGCGCCATAATCAATGGCACGGTTGGGTTACCCACGCCCGTATTGATGAGAATCCCGGAATAAGGGGACACGATCTCTGCTTTGACAAGACGTGCCAAGGAAACCGCCTCGCTAAACACGCTGAGGTGGGACAGTAAAACGATTCGAATAAAGACTTGGCCGTGGTGTGATGTCACGCTATGGAATACGTCAGCAGATTAGATTTGTGTAAATATTACTCTCTCTATGGCAATATGTGGAAACTTATTTTGCAGAGCCGGACACTATCCTTGTGTTCAAAAATCTTCTATGAAGTACTTGGAGGAGGAACCCGCCTTGCAATGTCGAAGACAATATGCGCGCCGGACTCATCGTCATTGAAGCTTAGTTCAGGGGCTACTGAGGTAGTCCTGGATTAGAGGGTGTCCGGATAGCTGGACTATACCTTCGGCCGGACTCCTAGACTATGAAGATACAAGATTGAAGACTACGTCCCCTGTCCGGAAGGGACTTTCCTTGGCGTGGAAGGCAAGCTTGGCGATACAGATATGTAGATCTCCTACCATTGTAACCGACTCTGGGTAACCCTAGCCCTCTCCGGTGTCTATATAAACCGGAGAGTTTTAGTCCGTAGGACGAACAACAATCATACCATAGGCTAGCTTCTAGGGTTTAGCCTCTCTGATCTCGTGGTAGATCTACTCTTGTACTACCCATATCATCAATATTAATCAAGCAGGACGTAGGGTTTTATCTCCATCAAGAGGGCCCGAACCTAGGTAAAACATCGTGTCCCCTGCCTCCGGTTACCATCCGCCTAGACGCACAGTTCGGGACCCCCTACCTGAGATCCGCCGGTTTTGACACCGATAGTCGCCATCGTGGCCTTTTCAAGGTCCGCTGCCTTCACTCGGTTCTCTTCTTCAAGGAACTGGCAACGGTCGGCAGTGTCTCTTAATTCTACGGCCATCTTGGCCATCTTCTCTTTGCTTTCACAATGCATGACCTTCTCGGCTCTTAACTCTTCGGCCGCCTTCAAAGCAGCCGCATTACTAACTCTTGCTTGTTCCTTGGCTCGGGCAAGTTCCGCCCGAAGGGTTTCCACAGTGGCAGCTCCGTCTGCAGTCACAACATATTAAAGATACTGGCATCATGCTGCTCTTATTATGTGACATTCACCAGAAAACATTACTTACCCTATGACTCGTCAAGACGCTCGTTAACAAGCTCAATGTCGGCATCTGCCGCATCCAGTTGCCGTTTTAGTTCGGCAAACTCATTAGTCCGGCTAGCCACCGGAGCTTCCACCACCTGCAGAAAAAGGCAGTCTGGTTATTACCTGGGACTATGATCCTCTGCTCACCGCCGTTCTCGACGACAACCAGAGTCTCAGGGGCTACTATCTACACAGGGCACATCTAACATGTGCGGTACTATCAAAAAGTCTATCATTTCACGTACCTCAGAGCCTGTCAGTAGACTCATAAAGGCTTCATGTAATCCACTTTCGGCGGACGAAATTCTTTCCATCACCGTACCCATCAACGTACGGTGTTCTTCTGAGATGGCCGCCTGCTTCAACAGCTCCCTTAGAACGTCTGACTGCATACCAGACGATGCCGGACTCTTTTGTTTGCTCTCTTCGAGAGCCGGACACTTGGGACTTCGGGTGACTATAGGATTATATTCTGGCCTCACCTGATCCGGAGAGGCCCTCCGTGACGACACTTCGAGTTCGCCCGCTTCTCGAGTGGGGGAGTTCGGGGGAGGCGTTTCGCTCTCCATTATCTTCGGAAGAAGATCCCCCGAAGACGAGCTCAGCTGAGAAGGGCTAAGATCCGAACTACAAGATATATGCTTCGGTTATTTTCAGCAGAGGAAAGGTAATATATCTTCACTATTAAAGTATTTTTTGATCACTTACGGCTCGTTAGAGGGCTGATCCCCGCGCGGACTTTGTGCGACAAGAGCACCCCCCGAGGTAGGACCCTCTGTTCGAGACTTCTTCTCCCGTTTGGAAGCCTCGGTTTCCAGATCCCCAGAGGCAGTCCTCTTCCTCTCCCGTAGCGAGAGAAGGTCAGAATCTTCTCCTTGGTTATCCTCTCTTATGGAGGCGCTCATTCCCTCGGATGGAACTAGCAGCGATGGGGGCCCGCTTTCGCCCACATTATTCCCCCCTTTATCTTCCTTCAAGGGTTCCGGGCAAGGTGCGAGCTCGAGCATCTTTTCCAGTACCGGATTTTCCAAACCCTCAGGGAGGGGAGCCGAACACCGAATCATCTTCGCCTTTGTTAGCCAGTCCTAGTCAAAGGGCGATTTCTCAGAAATGACATCATGGTAAATAAAATACGGTGTGTTCGGTTAGAGGATTACTTACTTGGTCGGCGGCGTGGTTGCTGCTCAGGCCCACATCCTCGGTAGTATCCGGACACTCTGCTTGAGGTCCGAAGAATGACTTGTACATCTCCTCGTGCGTCAGGCCGAGGAAATTTTGAATAGCGTGCGGTCCTTCCGGGTTGAACTCCCATAAGCGAAGGGGCCGGCGTTTGTAAGGCTGGACTCGACGAACCAGCATGACTTGCATTACGATAACCAAATTAAAATCTCCCTTGAAGAGATCTTGAATTCGGCTTTGTAGTATGGGCACGTCCTTGGCCGGATCCCAGCTCAGCCCTCTGCTAATCCATGACATCAGTTGTGGTGGGGGCTCGAGCGGAAAGCGGGGGAAGCCACCCACTTGGCACTTCTGGGAGCTGTGATGTAAAACCACTCCCGTTGCCATAATCCAGACACCTCTGCGAAGGAACCCTTTGGCCACGGAGCTCTTGCAATCTTTCTTACTAATGCTCCTCTCCACGTTGCGTGCTATCCCTCGATTGTCTTCAGCTTCACATCAAAGGTCTTGAGCCACAGGACGAAGTGAGGGGTAATGCGGAGGAAGGCCTCACACACAACAATAAATGCCGAGATGTGGAGAAAGGAGTCCGGGGCTAGATCGTGGAAGTCTAGCCCGTAATAGAACATCAAACCCCTTACGAAGGGATCCAGAGCGAGGCCTAGACCTCAGAGGAAGTGGGAGATGAACATGACGTCTTCGTTGGGTTCAGGAGTAGGGACGACCTGCCCTCAGGCAGGCAGCCTATGAGAAACCTCGGCGGTCAGGTATCTGGCTTCCCTCAACTTCTTGATGTCTTCTTCTGTAACGGAGGAAGGTATCCGTCGGCCTTGAAGGCTGGTTCCGGACATGATTGAAGGTCCGGAGCACCTGACCTGGGCTTTGGGTGTTAGAACTCGATGCGGGGGAATGATTCGATTGAGCACGGGAGGGAAAAAAGTAAAAGCCTTGGCCCTTTATAAAGAGGGTGAATATCAAGCGTCCTCTCCATGGCCGTTTGGGACTTGCCTATAATCTAGGAGTCCTAGACGCGGTTGGGTTACCCACGCCCGTATTGACGAGAATCCCATGATAAGGGGACAGGATCTTTGCTTTGACGAGACGTGTCAAAAAACTGCCTTACGTTATGTACGGGGCTAGTTAAGGAAACGGTTCGAATAATCGCCGGGCCATGGCATAATGTCGTGTTGCCAAAACAAATCAGCAAATTGTATTTGTGGAAATATTATTCTCTCTACGGTGGTCTGTGGAACTTATTTTGCAGGGTCGGACACTATCCTTGTATTCAAATTCTTCCGTGGTGTATTCGGAGGAGGAACCCGCCTTGCAATGCCGAAGACAACACTGCGCGCTGGACACATTGTCATTGAAAGCCTGGTTCAGGGGCTACTGAGGGAGTCCTGGATTAGGGGGTCTCCAGACAGCCGGACTATATCCATTGGCCGGACTGTTAAACTATGAAGATACTGGATTGAAGACTTTGTCTCGTGTCCGGATGGGACTCTACTTGTCGTGGAAGGCAAGCTAGGCAATACGGATATGTGCATCTCCTCCTTTGTAACCGATCTTGTGTAACCCTAACCCTCTCCAGTGTCTATATAAACCGGAGGGTTTTAGTTCGTAGGTCAACATACAATCATACCATAGGCTAGCTTCTAGGGTTTAGCCTCTCTGATCTCATGGTAGATCTACTCTTGTACTACCCATATCATCAATATTAATCAAGCATGACATAGGGTTTTACCTCCATCAAGAGGGCCCGAACCTGGGTAAAACATTGTGTCCCCTGCCTCCTGTTACCATCCGCCTTAGACGCACAGTTCAGGACCCCCTACCCTAGATCCGCCAGTTTTGACACCAACACCATCCTTTTCTTCATTACATTTCCATTTGTTGACAATGTTTGTACATTAAACTACTCTTCCTGTGAATCAGCCATTTGGGTGGGCGATGGAAAAATCTGGAGTGAAAACAAGGCCTTCAAAGCAGACAGTGCTACCTGTCGAAGCAAATCTCTTGTTGGATCCCGATAGCTCCTCAGAGATGGATTCAGAGACAGATGACCAGTCCTATTCCCCCACTGAGGTGTATGCTCTAACTTGGCATGGTTATACTGCTCATATCATGCATACAGTGTCTTGCATTGCATAGTTTAGACATCATATACACAATATTCAACACCATGTTCTTAGTTCAGACATCATATCGAACGCCCTATGTTTAGCATATAAATCACATATGTGAATTAAATGATGCGATCCTGATTACTTAGATAACATGTAGGTGAATTATGTCATGCGATCCTGTTTAGTTATTCATCATATCTTTGAATTATGATAGGCTATGCTATCCAGTTTAGATAGACATCATATATGTGAAATTATGTCATGCTATCCGTGTTAGTTAAACAATATACATGTCAACTATTTCATGCCCTCTTTTTTCCACACTATCTATTGCGTCTGTCTCTCATACAATGTCTGTACATTCAACTATGTTTCCTGTTTATTAGCCATTTGAATTGGAGCGGGTGATGCTAGTATCTAGCGGACTAAAAACACGGTCTTCAAATAAAACAGTGCTACCTCTTGGTAGAGATAGCACCCCGGTTGTACATGCACAAGAACCAGCCCTACCACACATAACACAAACTCTCGCAGATTGTACCCCTACTATGATGGACAGAGAACCAGCTTCACCCAATCTAACCCCAACCCCAGCCGATATTAACCCAGTTCCTGTTGACACAGCACCATCTCCACCACAGAGCTCCCAAACAAGAGCAGTTAGTAAGGCAGCTCCAGTGCCCAAAGGGCCAGTACTATCATGGCGAACCCCAACTCCACCAGTTAGTACGCCTATTCCTGTGGAGGAAGCACAACCAGCCAGTCGTAGTTTAGCATCTATCGCATTTGATGTTGTTAAATCGTATGTGCGTATCTTCCTATCTTGGAAATATTATACTGAAGATGAAGGAAAATGCCAGTTGCAGGTGTTTGTCCAGGAGTTATGTGTAAGTAATGTTATTCATGGCAATAACTTTGCTTCGTCCCATACATCCTACCTCCATGATGGTTATAATGCAGCAAATTTTCCCATTATTCTCTATAGAGAAGGACCGATTTGGAAACTCAGGATGAGGTAACCTGTGCTAATACCTCTGCTATCTTCAAGAATGCTTGGTGGCAGTATCGGAATTACCTGAAGAAAACGTACTTCACCGGCAAAGAAACTCATCAAATTCCCTTACGTTCTCCTGGGACACATTTACTGGACGACGACTGGGAACGCCTTGTTCTGTACTGGTCCCGAACCAAGAATGTGGTAAGGTCTATGAGCTCATTTTCTATTTTTAAGTATTATATTCTTGCGTCTTATTGTACTCTGTTCATATAGAACAAGTGCCTAAACCTGAAGAACAACTGTTCTAATTTAAGATTCCATTGCTACCATAGGACATAGATATATGTTTGTTTGATGCTTTTATTATGTACTAGTACTTGGCAATAGAAGACTTGGTAGTTTAATCATGTCCACCTCACTAATGAACTGGTTCACCCAAATGAGTTTCATATACTAGTACATGCTAAACTTGTTATGTGTTTGCTTGTTTCTTCTTTTAGAATGCTGACAGAATATTGGGGAAGAGTGCCTTATTAAGCAACGGTAAAGGAAGTAATGCAGATAAGGTTCAGGAGAGTGACACATCCTGTCTTGGTTTAGTGTTGGAGTTACTGGCCACTACCGCTTGCACAAGCTATTCAAACTCACTGTCTGGATCAGTTCGGTTTCTTGAGTCTCAACTACAAGCTGAAAGACACCGATCAGCTGTGCTACGACAAGAAGGGAAGGACTGTGGAAGTCCCTGGAGCATTCAGATGCATACTTTCTGGTGCAACAGCAAGCGTTGGAGGATTTTAGCGCCAAATAGGACAAAGATAATCAGCTTGCTAAGCTTATTGCTAGCATGGTGGATACCCAGGATAACGTTTCTTGAGCTCTTCTGAAGTTGTTTTAGTTATGCTCGTCTTTTGCTGCCGCATTTATTTCCACTGGTGGCCAATTTTGACGGCCAGTGTATATGATATGCTGCTTTGTTCCCTATATTTGCACTGGTGGCGAACTTTGATGCCCAGTGGATGTAATATGCGTAATAGCCATGATAGCCTAGCGTTAGTTGCTTGCTTATTTATTTCCTTGTTGTCTTGTTTATTTGTTTGCTTGTAGTCACTGCGGTTATTTTTCCGCGGTTAACTAGTGGCTGCAATAACCTATTTTTTAAAACTAGGCCACAATAACCATGGGCAAATATTTACTGTAGTGACACTGGGCCTCCTACGGGGCCGCAGAAACAGTGGGCCTTCTATGGGCCATAGAAACAGTAGGCCTTCTATGGGCCGTAGAAACAATGGGCCTTCTACGGGCCGTATCATCAATGGGCCTTATACGGGCCGTATGATCGATTGGCCAAACATGGTCCAATAACAGGCTGCATTATGGACGTAAACGGGCTAGAGTTGGAATCGTCCGTTCATGGGATGACCGTAACGGGCCATCATTAATAGGCCGTATTAGATGATGCTATGAAAACGGCCCAACATATTAACGGACCACAAACGGGCCGACTGTAACCACGGGTTGAATTTGGCCCACAAGAAGAAAATGACAGTAAGGGCCGTAAGTAAACGAATGCTGGAAATGAGCCCAGGAATAAATGGGCTCTAAGAAGGCCGAAAGATAACATGGGCTAGAAACGGCCCAACAGAATAATGGGCCGTTAATGGGTATAAAGTGATACACTATTCATTACGGGCCAGTTTCACCACGGGCCATTAATGGGTGTAAAGTGATACACTATTCATTACGGGCCAGTTTCACCATGGACCGTTAATAGGCCAAGAGTTACATAGGGCCTCATATGGGCCGAAAGACGTCATGGGCCAAACATGGGCCAGAAGTGAAAACGGGCTAGAATCATATTGGATGGCCCAGATGACGCTACTGGACCTAATTCGGATAGGGCGTAACGGGCCTTGGGTTAGCGGGTTGTAAATGGGCTATATGCGAACAGGCCGTTAATAGGCTTTCCATGGGCCGTCCCGCCACCTTTTGACCAAGTCAAACGGGCCGGCCTTTTCACAAGAATGGGCCTCTGTTGGGCCGTGCCACGTGTCGACATATCATAGGCGCCTATCTGACCCACTAACGAGCTGACACATGTTTCGTCCGGCCAATAAGAATTTTACACATGGAAATTTTCCACTGGTCGGGGCTGTTAACGGGTTATCGGATCCAAAACCCGACCTGATAGCTTAACGGTGTTCCGTTACGGTGGATGCCATGTGTTGGTCACCCTTGACGAAAGCACTTCTGTGACGCATGATTTATCGTCATGGAAGTGGACACTTCCGTGATGATAATTTTGGTAATGTCATGGAACACTTCTACTACAGCACAGGTATGACTATCTTGATTCTGTCATAAATTTGTCATGCATGTACATGCATGACAAAAAAAGCGACCTACTGTGACAAACATGTATCATCACGGAAGTGTATTTTTTTGTAGTGGTGTATGCTAGTGGCAGTGATGGCTGACACCCCTCTCTCATCACCCACTGTCAAAGTACGATCAAGGGCCTAAAACTCCGCCGGCCTAGGCTCGGCTAATCTCCCATCAGAAGGGATCATGCATTTGTTACAAAATTCAGTAAGTGGTATCTGATGGTTTTCAGCATATAAATCAAAACTCACTTCAGGAGGATTATTCCTAGAAAGGAAAGTAAAACTTTGAACAAAGATGCGTGTGAGGATTTGGTGCTACTCACACTCATCTGCGATGAAGTCGGTGATGCCAGCATTAGCAGCATATTGTGCGAACTCCTAAAGGATTCCAGCGTCTTCCAGGAACGGGGTGTGCAGCCATTCACACGGCCGTACTTCTGCGAACCCCCGAGGATGGAGATCACTGTCAGATGACTCCCCAATAACACCCTTGGAGTTCTTCTTGGAGCCAAAATTCCTAAAGATATTCATGTTTTTTTTATGAACAAAAATTCTAAAATTTATTAGCCCACAAATTTTTCTCAACAAAACTTCAGAAAATCGATACCAACTACTCATAAGGATACATAGAGGCTATAACAAGCATTCAAACTACTTAGAACTCTAGGAATTCAACATGCAAGCTCATCTACGACAACACCAAGAGTAGCTAATTATTCAAAATATAAACCTCTAAAACAAAAACTAATTGGACAAATGGTGGAGTCACATACCAAGCAATAATCCCCCGAAACAGTTTCGAAAATGGAGTTTTGAGCAAAGAGATCGAAATCCGCGGGTTTGGGAGCAAGAACACGGGAGAGAGAGCAATGGAGATTTTTTTGGAGGTGAGTGAGGATGTGGTGTGAAGGGATAAGTGAGGGGGCCACGTGGGGACCACAACCCACCAGGCCGCGCCTGGGGGTCCTGGCGCGCCCAGGTGGGTTGTGCCCACCTGGTGCACCTCCCTCTGATGTTATTTGCACCAAAAATTCAGAAATATTCAGAAAAAATCGTATTAAATTTTCAAGGCATTTTGAGAACTTTTATTTTTGGGTTATTTTTTTATTGCACGGGAAAAATTAGAAAACAGACAAAACATGGCATTATATTTTATTTAACTAAATAAAACTCATAAGTAAAAGTAGGGACAGAAGGTAGGGCTTACTAAATTCATCAACATCGTATCGTTCAAGAATGATCCATTAATAAGGTTGATCAAGTCTTATTAACAACCACTTTCGATTAGCATGAAACCGAAGAACTTTCGTCAATCACTAAGTTACCTCAATGGGAATATGAATGTCCCCAACAATAAGCATTTCATATTTCTTTTTGACAATAGGTAGAGGTATTTGAAAACTTCCAATAGTGATTGTCGGAGATTTTCCAATAACATTAATACCATTCACTTGGAATTGTTTCTTCAGAAAGTGCATCGTATGCTCATTACCATTGATGTGAAAAGTGACCTTGCTTTTATTGCAATCAATAACAGCCCCTGCATTATTCAAGAAGGGTCTACCAAGGATACTCGACATGTTGTCATCCTCAGGCATCTGAGGTATACCAAAGTCAGTCAAAATAGTAACATTAGCAACAACAACGGGCATATCCTCACAGATACCGATAGGTATGGCAGTTGATTTGCCAGCCTTTTGCAAATATATTTCAGTAGGTGTGAGTTTATTCAATTCAAGTCTTTTATATAAAGAGAAAGGCATAACTATAACAACAGCTCCTAAATCACACAAAGCAGTTTTCACATAATTCTTTTTGATGGAGGAAGGTATAGTTGGTATTCCCGGATCTCCAAGTTTTTTAGGTACTCCATCCTTAAAAGTATAATTAGCAAGCATAGTGGATATTTTAGCTTTCGGTATTTTTCTCTTATTTGTGATGATTGATGTCTACTACACAACCTTCTTCTTGTAGACATTGTTGGGCCTCCAAGTGCAGAGGTTTGTAGGACAGTAGCAAATTTCCCTCAAGTGGATGACCTAAGGTTTATCAATCCGTAGGAGGCATAGGATGAAGATGGTCTCTCTCAAGAAACCCTGCAACCAAATAACAAAGATTCTCTTGTGTCCCCAACACACCCAATACAATGGTAAATTGTATAGGTGCACTAGTTCGGCGAAGAGATGGTGATACAAGTGGTATATGGATAGTAGATAAAGGTATTTGTAATCTAAAAATATAAAAACAGCAAGGTAGCAAGTGATAAAAGTGAGCATAAACGGTATTGCAATGATAGGAAACAAGGCCTAGGGTTCATACTTTCACTAGTGCAAGTCCTCTCAACAATAATAACATAATTGGATCATATAACTATCCCTCAACATGCAACAAAGAGTCACTCCAAAGTCACTAATAGCGGAGAACAAACGAAGAGATTATGGTAGGGTTCGAAACCACCTCAAAGTTATTCTTTCCAATCAATTCGTTGGCCTATTCCTATAAGTGTCACAAACAGCCCTAGAGTTCGTACTAGAATAACACCTTAAGACACAAATCAACCAAAACCCTAATGTCACCTAGATACTCCAATGTCACCTAGATACTCCAATGTCACCTCAAGTATCCGTGTGTATGATTATACGATATGCATCATACAATATTAGATTCATCTATTCAACCAACACATAGAACCTCAAAGAGTGCCCCAAAGTTTCTATCGGAGAATCACGACGAAAACATGTGCCAACCCCTATGCATAGGTTCATGGGCGAAACCCACAAGTTGATCACCAAAACATACATCAAGTGAATCACGGGATATCCCATTATCACCACACATACGCACGACAAGACATACATCAAGTGTTCTCAAATCTTTAAAGACTCAATCCGATAAGATAACTTTAAAGGGGAAACTCAATCCATTACAAGAGAGTAGAGGGGCGAGAAAACACCATAATATCCAACTATAATAGCAAAGCTCGTGATACATCAAGATCGTATCACCTCAAGAACACGAGAGAGGGAGAGAGAGAGATCAAACACATAGCTACTGGTACATAACCTCAGCCCCGAGGGAGAACTACTCCCTCCTCGTCATGGAGAGCACCAGGATGATGAAGATGGCCACCGGAGTAGGATTGCCCCCTCCGGCAGGGTGCTGGAACAGGTCTAGATTGGCTTTCGGTGGCTACGGAGGCTTCTAGCGGCGGAACTCCCGATCTATTGTGCTCCCCGCTCGTTTTAGGGTATATGGAGATATATGGACGGGAGAAGTACGTCAGGGGGGCCACGAGAGGCCCACGAGGGTGGAGGGCGCGCCCTAGGGGGGTGGGCGCACCCCCCTACCTCGTGGCTCCCTCGTTTCTTGTGACGCCCCGCGACCGATGTGCCAGGTGTATTCCAGTTATTCGATGTTGTTGCCTTGTCATTGCTTGCATGTCATGCATCTCGTATCATGTCATCATGTGCATCGCATTAGAATACGTGTTCGTCTCATGCATCCGAGCATTTTCCCCGTTGTCTGTTTTGCAATCCGGCGCTCCTATGTCACCCAGTGTCCCTTTCTACCTCTTTTCGTGTGTAGGTGTTAAACATTTCCGGATTGGAACGAGACTTGTCATGCGGCATTGGTTTACTACTGGTAGACCGCCTGTCAAGTTTCGTGCCATTTGGACTTCGTTTGAAACTCCAACGGTTAACCGAGGGACCGAAAAGGCCTCCTGTGTGTTGCAGCCCAACACCCCTCCATAGTGGCCCAAAACCCACCTAAACCTCCTCCATCATCTAGAGCATTCGATCAGGATCGCGTGGCCGAAAACCGCACCTCATTTGGACTCTCCTAGCTCCCTCTACCTATATATATGTGGCTCTCCCTGATTTTTCGCGCAGTCCAAACCCTAACTTCTTCTCACTCCCCCGCCGGACATGTCCGCGCCCGCCGGACGCGTCCAGCCTCCACCTCACTCCGCCCAATGAGAGCGTGCCACGTCGCCGCCGTCACCCCCCCCTCACCAAACGGGCACCGCCACCTCACCTCCCGCTGCCCTCTCTCTCTCCTCAGCCCCGCCGCCGGCCCGCGCGGCCCGGATCGGGCCCGCGTGGCCCATCTCGCCAGCGCCGCCGTCTACCGCGGCTCCTCCCGCCCGAGCCCGCGGCTCCTTCCGCCGGTCCGCCGTCCTCCACCACCGTCGCCGCCCCTCTCGCCGGGAGCCCGCCGCGTCGCCGTCCTTCTCCGGCGCCGGCGAGCATCGCCGACACCCCGGCTTCCGCACCCGCCGCCGCGCCCTTCTCCGCCCGCGATGTCCGTCTCCACCGTGTTGTCTCCGTCACCGGAGACCTCCCTCGGCTTCTCCAAAGACCGTGCCTCGCTCCGACCACCGCTTCTTCATCACCGGCGCCGACTTCCGGCCGTCGTCGTTTTGCATGCCTCTACAGTACCGGATCTAGATCCAGATCGGGTTGACTTTCCCTCCAAACCCTAATTATTTTGGCATCTTCATCGCATCATTAATTCATCACCGTTGCTCCGATTTGTGCATGTAGCATATCAAAATGTTCGTCTCGACGAGTACATCATTTCATCTCATTGCATCATTTTCATTTGAGCTCACCTTGATGTCTGAAATGCTGTTGGAAGAGGGCTATGTGATGATTATGTTAGATCTGTTTCAGCAAATAGCCTTTTGTCATTTTTGCCATCATTAATGTGTGCATGCTATGATCCTGAGCTCTACATATATTTTGTAATATGCCATGCCATCTTTATAGGGGTTTATGCCATGTATTTTTGTGATCTTTGTGGTGACTAGCACAAGCATGCAAAGCAGCTTACTCAATGATGCAGATTTCAGGGACTTAGAATTTCACTAAGTCCTTGTCCTGTTATTGTTTTTATGCCATATGTTCATACTGTTTCCTAGTGATCTGTGCCTCTTTTGAGGATGATCAGTAAGGATGTTTTGTCGATAATGTTGTGACCTATCCATCCATGTCTTTGTTTGAAATTATGGAGCACCCTAGATTGAGTCTATCAAGCTCTACTTTTGCTATAAAATGTTCCTGGTAGATTGTTAACATGTTTAGGGATTTTGCCGAGGTTGTTGCTATTGATCCGTGCATGCTATGATGTTGTTCTTGCCATGTCTATCTCCTATGCCATGTCTTCTTGCTGGGTCTATGTTTAGACTATCATGAAATGCCTTGTAGTGAGTGCATCAAGCTCGTAAACATGCCTACCCATTATCTGTTTTGCCATGCTCCAGTTTTTCACCAAGTCTGAATCTGTTTATGTTTTTGCTATGTTCACATGCTTGCAATTGTATTTTCTAATCCCTTTTGGCTCATGGTCACTAAGGGACTTCTATTGTATGTTTTGAGTAGCTTCCTGCCATGCCTTGCTTTGCCATGATATGTTCCTGTAGCATGTAGTTATCGTGCCCTAAACATTGCTTCCTGATGTTAAATTCCTGACTTGTCATTTTCACTAAGTCTGAAACCTGTTATCATTTGCACTTTTGCCATGCTTGTTTAAACTTGTTAATGACTGAATTAGCCGTAGCTCAGTGTTCATCTTTTGTCAAGCATCATGAGTGTATCCCTGCAATGTATTTTTTTGCCATGTTTGAGTGCTGTAGAATATTTAACTTGATGCATTTAATTGGTTACTTGCTGTTTATCGCAGACCGGCGTCATATTTGGTTTGCCTGCCATTTCCAAACCGTGCATCCGATTCCGGTGATCTTTATATCGATTTCGAACGAAATCAACTCCTCTTTCCAGTGGCACTCTTGGATTTCCAAGTTGAGGTCAGGTTCAATCATTTCCTTTCCGAATCATGCATATGCATCGCATACCGCATCCCGCATATCATGCCATGTTCATGTGTTGGTTGTTTACTATGTTGTGTGCTTCTTTCTGGTGTTGCTTCTTCAGGTTGGTTCTGGTAACGTCGCGTTTCTGAGGTTTCGTTCGACTCCGTCCGTTTGTCTCCTTCATGGACTCGTTCTTCTTCCTTGCGGGATCTTAGGCAAGATGACCATACCCTCGAAATCACTTCTATCTTTGCTTGCTAGTTTCTCGCTCTTTTGCTATGCCTATGCTATGATACCTACCACATGCTTATCATGCCTCCCATGTTACCATGTTCAGCCTCTAACCCACCTTGTCCTAGCAAACCGTTGTTTGACTATGTTACCGCTTTGCTCAACCCCTCTTATAGCGTTGTTAGTTGCAGGTGAAGATGATGTTTGTTCCTTGTTGGAACATGGAGATGTTGTCCCTTGTTGGAACATGATATTTGTTGGGATATCACAATATCTCTTATTTAATGAATGCATCTATATACTTGGTAAAGGGTGGAAGGCTCGGCCTTATGCCTGGTGTTTTGTTCCACTCTTGCCGCCCTAGTTTCCGTCATACCGGTGTTATGTTCCTTGATTTTCCGTTCCTTACGCGGTTGGGTTATAATGGGAACCCCTTGATAGTTCGCCTTGAATAAAACTCCTCCAGCATGGCCCAACATTGGTTTTACCATTTGCCACCTAGCATTTTTCTTTCCCTTGGGTAGGCCTGCCCTCCTCTGAGTTTTGGTCCAACCTGTCAACTGCCGGTGGCCACCAGGGGCAACTCTGGGCTGGCCTACCAGAAGTTTGGACAATTGGGTGTGCCCTGAGAACGAGATATGTGCAGCTCCTATCGGGATTTGTCGGAATAGCGGGTGGCTTTGCTGGTCTTGTTTTACCTGTCGAAATGTCTTGTAACCGGGATTCTGAGTCTGATCGGGTCTTCCCGCTAGAAGGAATATCCTTCGTTGACCGTGAGAGCTTGTGATGGACTAAGTTGGGACACCCCTGCAGGGATTTGAACTTTCGAAATCCGTGCCCGCGGTTATGGGAAAATGGGAATTTGTTAATGTCCGGTTGTAGAGAACTTGACACTTAACCTTAATTAAAATACATCAACCGCGTGTGTAACCCTGATGGTCTCTTTTCGGCGGTGTCCGGGAAGTGAACACGGTGTTGGAGTTATGCTTGACGTAAGTAGTTTTGGATCACTTCTTGATCATACTTTCTCGATCGTGCTTTGCCTTCTCTTCTCACTCTCATTTGCGTATGCTAGCCACCATATATGCTAGTCGCTTGCTGTAGCTCCACCTCATACCTTTTCCCTACCTATAAGCTTAAATAGTCTTGATCGTGAGGGTGTGAGATTGCTGAGTCCCCGTGGCTCAAAGATACTTCCAAAACCAGTTTCAGGTCCCGATGAGACCGTGCAAGTGACGCAAACCAGCTCAAGGAGGAGCTTGATGAAGATTGTGTTCGTAGTCTTGTTTCGTTTCTAGTTGATCAGTAGTGGAGACCAGTTGGGGTCGATCGGGGACCTTGTCGCATTTGGGGTTCTTCTTTTATTTTGGTTCCGTAGTCATACCTTGTGTGTATCTGGATGATGTATTGCTTTATTCATTGTATTGTGTGACGTGGTGATTGTAAGCCAACTATGTATCTCTTTCCCTTATGAATTACATTGGTTTTGTGAAGATCACCTCACTTGCGACATTGCTTTCAATGCGGTTATGCCTCTAAGTCGTGCTTCGACACGTGGGAGATATAGCCGCATCGAGGGCGTTACAAGTTCGTAATCAGAGCCTTCCCCGACCTTAGGAGCCCAATGCTTGATCGAATCATTGGCGTTGTTGAGTCTAGGAAATTTTTTTGAGTCATTTAGGAATTATATATATCAGAGAGTTAGGAATTCTTTTTACTCCTCAGTCCCTTCGTCGCTCTGGTGAGGCATCCTGACGTAGAGTTTTGACTCTTCTCTTCTCAGATTTCACTAAAAAAATTTAGGATGACGCGGGTATCTTGGAATCGTTCCGATGGTTTTGTAACGAGAACATTGTTCTTGGTGCCTCTTGACATTTAGGGGTTGTGGCAGTGTCCCGGGGACTTGAGCTCTGAGGTGTTGTCATCACAATTTTATCGTTGAAGTTCTGGAATACCTGAGTTTCGTCGACATCGAAAATATCTTTTATGCAGTTGTTGGTGAGATAACCTCGCCACCACCCAGTACTGGGGCGGGAGTTCGGGAGTATTGCCATAACTCGTATAACGGATGTTTTTTGAAGGTTGAGGTAAAAAAATTCCGAACGTTTACTGGTTATGTGTTGAAGGATGGATACAGCTGGATGTAGGTTTTGTTAGTTTTGGGTGAGATATTATGCTTCCCCTGTATCCCCAACACTTGATTGCATAACCGGAAAATTTCGGGAGTTTATAAGTGGGAATTCAAGTAGCTCCTAGGATATCTTTCTGACAGATGTATGATATGAAATTGGGGTTTGACGTCTAGTGGTCCGCCTATCTACGTTTGGTTTTATAGTGGTCTTGTTCTGTCTTAAAGAGTCCTTGGCTATGATGACTCGGGGACGCTTCGTATGTCATGTGCACTGCCTTGCACATGATGGTGTTGTACGATCGAGCCCGTGTAGGCCCCACCACGAAAACTTCGGACGAAATCGCCATCATATGTTTGTTCCGGCTTATTTTGCAAGCCAATCCTTTGTTGTGTTTTTCAGTTGTGGTATTCGAGTTGCTTCGAAGTCAAATGTTGATTCCATACCTTTCCTAAGTGGTGTTCTCATATTTCTATGTGGATACTAATCCTTCGTGTTAATTGAGATTGTCATGTCAATCATTTTCAACTAGTGTGTTTCTCTTCAAGTGGATCTGATCGTTTCAACATCCGCAAGACCAACTCAAGTCTCCTCAATGTTGTTTGTTTCATCCATCTCCATGTTGCCTTTGTTTTCCCACCCGCCCATCCTTGTTTCTTCAAGGACTTAGATTTCTTAAATCGAGCATCCATCTTATGGATGTGAAGACTCTCCATTCTTTTCCGTCAATATTCTTATCCGGTGATTCTCAGGAAGATTCAAACGGAGCTTCAAGTTCATCACTCTTCACTGTTTTCTTCTCTGGTGGATTCAATTCAAGCTTTGTCGATCATATCTTTTCCTCGTTTCAAATGTTTTCTCATGCCGGTCCACTTCTTAATAATTCACTTCTCGCTATTTCATTTGTTCCGGAGTACTGAAGATATCTCAAAAGATGCTAGTGTTTATTCGCATTCATTCAAGATCTTTCGAGAATGTTATCTTATTCAAACCATTTAATTCAACCGGTGCATTCTCCTTTTCAAGTAATCATTTCAACGGTGCATCTTTTGAGTGGGCCTTAACCCACAGGTCTGTTCCCAGGATCTTACCTGACTCTTCTAATTTTCTTCCGGAGTTATTTCTCAAATTCTTTTCGAAGTTTGACGTAAGAATGATTTATCATCATTCAAACGCCTTTCTCCAAGATCGGTTAAATTCTTTTCATTGTTGGCTAAATCTCTTCACTTTTGATTCTTTCGGAGCGTCTAAATAATTCATGTTGGTGTTTATCGTCGTCATTCTCAGATTGGAAGACCGAAGAAGAGTTTCTTTTAAATCTTGCCCCATTCTCTACCATCCTCTCATAATTGTTTTGATTGTGAGAATTCTTTTCACCCATCTGAAGCAATTCAAGAGTCTTTTCAGTTTGATTCTTCAAAGGCCATCATTTCGGGTTTATTCATTCTCAGCTTTCAGCTCTCGTTCTCTAAATCTTACCAGTGCATCATTCAGGTTTTCGCTAATCAGTTCATGATCTCTTCGGTCTCATGTATTTATATTCTCTCAAGTATCTTCATTCTTTCCAATCCTACCGGTGGATCATTCAAGACCTTCTCAAGTTTATGATATCTCTCTCTTAATCCTTTTCAACGAGAATAAGTAGTATGCCAAATCCGTTTGCTCGTCATCAATTAAATTGATGAAGGATACGCATAACGTAATTCTTATTCGTGTCTCATCCAAGTGATCAATTCCTTATTCCGGAGGTTCATCAAATTCTTGATTTCATTTGTTCATCTTTTCTTCTGGAGTTCCAAGTTTCCACTTTATCTCGTCGCAAAGCTTTATCTAACCATTGCAAGGCTTCAATACTATTTGCTTCAAACCTTCAATTCTTTTATGTTATCATTTCCTATCCAGAGTTATTCATGGAGGCTCAACATGGTGGTTCAGCAAGGATTTAATTCGTTCTCGAAGTGTTCGCCAAGAGGAGCTCAAGGATTCTTCATCTTGCATTCCAAAGTGCAATTCTTTCATATCTCATCTTTTGAGGTGGTGTAATGTCATTGTTGATAATTTTCCTTCGTGTTTCATGATTCACAAGTTTTTCAAGAGTGACACATCTAAAACCATCATTTTCTCTTCGCTCAAGAATCTTTTCAACCAATCTTTCTCTTCTTTGGAGTTATCTTTTGTTATATTTCACCTAAAGCCTTGCCTAAGGATTGTTGCTATTATGGTGCTCATAAATGACTCAAGTTCTTTTATCCTCCCGGTGAAATAGTTTCTCGTCTCCTTGTGGATAGCAATCCAATCTATCATTTCCGTCAGTGGCAGAATTTCAACTCAGTTTTGAGATGTTCTCCATAAGCCCACTACAAGCTTACTCTTTTCCGTTGTTTGTTTTCTAACAACTCGGTTCGACCCTTCTCCTAAAGGTGCCTTTTCAAGCTCTTTTGTGGCAGAAGTTGGCATTTTCTTCTCCATTATTTTATTTCAATCTTCTATTCTTTTCGTTCTGGAGGCATTGTGTGTTGCTCTTTTCGTTCCATCACCTCATTTTGCCAAGATCATATTCTTTTTGTGCTCACCCATTTAACCAGAGTATTGTGTCCCTTAGCTCAAGTTCTTTTCATTGTATCAAGTCTTGCTTCCCTTCTCAACCAGAGTGCTGTCCAAATTATATCAGTCTTATTCCTTCTCTATCTTGTTTTAACCGGAGTGTTGTGTCTAACATTCCTCTTCTAACCGGAGTCTCATACAAGTGCTTTCATATTGCAAAGCTCATATTCTGTACCTCCATTTACTACCGGAGTGCTTGCATCTACTTTTTGTCCTTTGAAACCTTTCTTATGTCTTTCAACCCGTAAGGTTCTTGTGATGTTCCTTGTTCCTCTTTGCTATCGGAGTGCCTTCACGTCGTTCATCTCCGTTGCATCCTTTCTTTCAAGTTGTTCAACATCTCAAGGCTTGTGGTTTCACTCGTTTGTCAAAGAAGCAATTAGTTTTACCTCTTCTCTTTCTCTTCTGTTTTCCCTCCGGTGCCATTCTAGATCTCGGGACGAGATCCTCTCGTAGTGGTGGAATGTTGTGACACCCCGAGACCAATGTGCCAGGTGTCTTCCAGTTATTCGTTGTTGTTGCCTTGTCATTGCTTGCGTGTCATGCATCTCATATCATGTCATCATGTGCATCGCATTAGCATACGTGTTCGTCTCATGCATCCGAGCATTTTCCCCATTGTCCGTTTTGCAATCCGGCGCTCCTATGTCACCCGGTGTCCCTTTCTACCTCTTTTCATGTGCAGGTGTTAAAATTTCCGGATTGGACCGAGACTTGTCATGCGGCCTTGGTTCACTACCGGTAGACCGCCTGTCAAGTTTCGTGCCATTTGGACTTCGTTTGAAACTCCAACGGTTAACCGAGGGACCGAAAAGGCCTCGTGTGTGTTGCAGCCCAACACCCCTCCAAAGTGGCCCAAAACCCACCTAAACCTCCTCCATCATCTAGAGCATTCGATCACGATCGCGTGTCTTAAAACCGCACCTCATTTGGACTCTCCTAGCTCCCTCTACCTATATATATGTGGCTCTCCCCGATTTTTCGCGCAGTCCAAACCCTAGCTTCTTCCCACTCCGCCGCCGGACATGTCCGTGCCCGCCGGACGCGTCCAGCCTCCACCTCACTCCGCCCAATGAGAGCGTGCCATGTCGCCGCCGCCACCTCACCTCCCGCCGCCCTCTCTATCTCTCCTCAGCCCCGCCGCCGGCCCGCGCGGCCCAGATCGGGCCCACGGGGCCCATCTCGCCAGCGCCGCCGTCTATCGCGGCTCCTCCCGCCCGAGCCCGCGGCTCCTCCCGACGGTCCGCCGTCCTCCACCGCCATCGCTGCGCCTCTCGCCGGGAGCCCGCCGCGGCCCGTGCTTCTCCGGTGCCAGTGAGCGTTATTCTTTCCAATCAATCCGTTGGGCTATTCCTATAAGTGTCACAAACAGCCCTAGAGTTCGTACTAGAATAACACCTTAAGATACAAATCAACCAAAACCCTAATGTCACCTAGATACTCCAATGTCACCTCAAGTATCCGTGTGTATGATTATACGATATGCATCACACAATCTCAGATTCATCTATTCAACCAACACATAGAACCTCAAAGAGTGCCCCAAAGTTTCTATCGGAGAATCACGACGAAAACGTGTGCCAACCCCTATGCATAGGTTCATGGGCGGAACCCGCAAGTTGATCACCAAAACATACATCAAGTGAATCACGTGATATCCCATTGTCACCACAGATACGCACGGCAAGACATACATCAAGTGTTCTCAAATCTTTAAAGACTCAATCCGATAAGATAACTTCAAAGGGGAAACTCAATCCATTACAAGAGAGTAGAGGGGCAAGAAAACATCATAAGACCCAACTATAATAGCAAAGCTCGCGATACATCAAGATCGTATCTCCTCAAGAACACGAGAGAGAGAGAGAGAGAGATCAAACACATAGCTACTGGTACATACCCTCAGCCCCGAGGGAGAACTACTCCCTCCTCGTCATGGAGAGCACCGGGATGATGAAGATGGCCACCGGAGAGGGGTTGCCCCCTCCGGCAGGGTGCTGGAATGGGTCTAGATTGGCTTTCGGTGGCTACGGAGGCTTCTGGCGGCGGAACTCCCGATCTATTGTGCTCCCCAATCGTTTTAGGATATATGGAGATATATAGACTGAAGAAGTATGTCAGGGGGGCCACAAGGGGCCCACGAGGGTGGAGGGCGCGCCCTAGGGGGTGGGCGTGCCCCCCTACCTCGTGGCTCCCTCGTTTCTTTCCTGACGTGCACTCCAAGTCTATCAGGTTGCTTCCGTTCCAAAAATAAGTTCCGTGAAGTTTCAGGTCAATTGGACTCCGTTTGATTTTCCTTTTCTGCGATACTCTAAAACAAGGAAAAAACAGAAACTGGCACTGGGCTCTAGGTTAATAGGTTAGTCCCAAAAATCATATAAAAGTGTATAATAAATCCCATAAACATCCAAAGTTGATAATATAATAGCATGGAACAATAAAAAATTATAGATATGTTGGAGATGTATCAATGATGTATTTCATATACTTTGCATAAGGAGGCATTTTCAAGATATCAGTCAAGCGAGTACGCAAAAAGGCTGGCCTCAGCATTTCAGCAAAGCATTCAAATTCTTCATCATCGTTCTTTTTAGTTGACTTAGGTGGAAAAGACATAGGTTTTTGAACCCATGGTTCTCTTTCTTTACCGTGTTTTCTAGCCACAAAGTCTCTTTTATCATACCTTTCATTCTTATGTTGTGGGTTATCAAGACCAACAGGTGGTTCTATCTCAACATCATTGTTTGGTTCTTTATTATTATCAGGTTGAGAGTCTTCATGAACATCAACATGATTTTTTTCATTATCACTAGGTGAATGTTCATTACCAGACTGAGTTTCGGCATCTGAGATAGAAGTTTCATTATCATTATCAGGAGGGTTTTCTATTTCAGGTTCACTAGAAGCATGCAGAGTCCTATCATTTTTCTTTTTCTTTCTAGAAGAACTATTGTGAATCTTGTTCAATTCTTTTTGGGTGTCCCTCAGGATAAAGTAGTTCCTGAGTCATTTTGCCTCGTCTAGTTGCAACTCTAATAGCGAAGTCATGCATATTATTATTCATTTCATCTAGCAACCCTCTTTGAGATTTAGCGAAGTCCTATCATTTAGCATCATCATAAGCATTATCCGTAGTAGAAGTAGCATCATCAATAACTTGTGAAATATCAGAATTAATCGCATGTGGTGGTGTTGCAAGTTTACTTATAACAGAATGTGAATTTAAAGCAGAACTGGATGGCAGTTCCTTACCTCCCCTCGTCTTTGAGGGAAATATCTTAGTCTTAGCTTCCTTCAGATTCTTCATAGTGATAACATGATAATAATCCCAAGTGACTCAACAAATATAGCTATGCTCCCCGGCAACGGCGCCAGAAAAAGGTCTGGATAACCCACAAGTTTAGGGGATCGCAACAGTTTTCGAGGGTAGAGTATTCAACCCAAATTTATAGATTCGACACAAGGGGATCCAAAGAATATTTGAAGGCAGTAGCTCCAGTTCATCAATATAATGTAGGCACATATTCCGTAAATAGTCATATGTGCTTACGGAAAGAACTTGCATGACATCTTTTGTCCTACCCTCCCGTGGCAGCGGGGTCCATATTGGAAACTTAGGGATATTAAGGCCACCTTTTAATAGAGAACCGGAACAAAGAATTAACACATAGTGAATACATGAACTCCTCAAACTACGGTCATCATCGGTAGAAGTCCCGGTTTCTGTCACTCCGGGGTTGCCGGATCATAACACGTAGTAGGTGACTATAACTTGCAAGATTGGATCTAGAACATGGATATAATGGTGATAACATAAACGGTTCAGATCTGAAATCATGACACCCGGGCCCACAGTGACAAGCATTAAGCATGGCAAAGTCATAGCAACATCAATGTTGAAACATAGTGGATTCGAGGGATCAAGCCCTAACAAAACTAACTAGATTACATGATGAATCTCATCCAACTCCTCACCGACCAGCGAGCCTATGAAGGAATTACTCACTCCCGATGGGGAGCATCATGGAATTGGTGATGGAGAAGGGTTGGTGATGATGAAGAACGAAGATCCCCCTCTTGGAAGCCCCAAACGGACTCCAGATCTGTCCTCCCGATGAAGAACAGGAGGTGACGGCGGCTCCGTCTCGTGGATCACGATAATTCTTTCTCCCTGATTCTTTTGGAAAAATAGGATCTTATAGTGTCGGTTCCAGGGTTTGCGGGGCCACCGTGTGGCGACAACCCACCAGGGCACGCAAGGAGAGGGGGGCGCGCCCTGGTGGGTTGTGCCCACCCAGGTGCCCCTCTCCGGTAGGTCTTGGCTCCAGAAATTCTTATTTATTATATAAAACTTCCTCACAAAGTTTTGTTCCATTCCGAGAACTTTTATTTCTACACAAAAACAACACCATGATAGTTCTGTTGAAAACAGCGTCAGTCTGGGGTTAGTTTCATTCAAATCATGGAAATTAGAGTCCAAAACAAGAGGAAAAGTGTTAGGAAAAGTAGATACGTTGGAGACGTATCATATAGTCAAGAGCAAGTTGAGAAATAAGATGGGTGATAGACTTTTGGATGACTACCTAGTTACATACATTGAAAGGGATGCTTTCTCCGAGGTGAATGAAGATGACATAATTGATACTTTCATGGCAATGCAAAAGCGTAGGCCAGAAACTTAGTCTTTTTGAACTTCTCAAGGTATGTACTATGGTCAGTGTTTCTATTTGATACCATCATGGCAGCCATGTACTATATACTATCTAGGCTTCTTTATGCAAAACTGAGATTGAATTGCGAATTTTAGTGTGTTCGTAAGACCATATTGATATATTTCTTTGTCCTATTGATAATTTGTTGGAATGTTCACATGCCATGTTAGTTATCAAATTTTTTTTGGGGCGAACCACCCTATCGTCAAAAGCTAGCTCCACCACTGTCCGGTGAGAACGCAGGAGCGAGCGGCGGCTGCAGGGACGAAGTGCGGCAGTCGCCGACCTGTGCAGAGGAGGGCCGGCTTGGTGGCGAGGGCCCTAATGTAGTGGTGGTGGCGTCCCGCTCTTGCATCCGTGGGGCAGCACCGCAGGAGCCGACCCGCACTCATGCCCATGTGGCAGATTCGAGAAGGAGCGGCGGGGTGACCGCGCTCACATCTGTAAGTCAGAAGAGGAGAGAGGTCGGTGGCGATGGTGATCCGCACTCGCGTCGATGGGGTAACAATGGTGGAGCGGCGGGCGGGACATCGGCCGTATGCTCGCGCCGTCTGTCGGTGTACAAAAGTAGGGGTCCTATTGGTACCCCCTTTACTTGTGCACGGGCAGTTGCACCCACGGACGATGATCATGTTTGGCGGGGCAGTGGGAGCAAAGACACAAGACGGGCAGAGAAACACAAAGAGCTGAGGGGCGAGGTGAACACCCCCCCCCCCACCCTGCCGGGGCGGCCTCCACAACCCCGGCAAGAACCTTGCCGGGGCAACTTGCCCAACACCAGAAGAACCGCCACCCTTGATCCCAAGAGTTCCAACACCATCAACCACTTTGGAACCAAGGCTCGGGAGGCAACTCCATGGTGGCCTGCAGATCTTTGTGAAAGACCAAGAATATGCAAGACTAGATGATAACCAGAAGACGACAGTCCTCGACAAGATCCTTACCGAGGATACCCACGAGACCCCCGGCAAGACTCTTGCCGGGGACGACCATGATGCCATGGCAAGACCCTTGTCAGGGCCCCGGTAAGACCCTTTCCGAAGACATCCGCGAGGCCGCAGCTAGGCCCACATCTGCCTAGACTCCACGGTCGTTCCCATTTTGCTTCCAGCCCACCAACTAGGCGAGCACCTACATGGCAACATGCGGTTTCCATGCCAACCCAGCAAGCACCTTTGTGGTGGCATGCAGATCTTGGTGAAGACTCTGCCGCCGCGCCAACCCAGCAGCCAGCCAACGTGGCGCTACACGCCTCGTCAGCTCGGACGCGCGTCGAGACCAGGCGAGGCGGCGACAGCTGGGACGAGCTTCCTTGCCGTCCTTGATAAAGCAAGAAGGGCACGTCGGCAGCGCATTAAATGCGTGTGTCCTATGGTGCCAGGGGATAGACTTAGCCACTGTATAGCTTTCCACCTCCTGTATGCCACTCTGGCAGCCCCTTCGACTGTAAAAGGAGGCTTGCGGCATACTGAGAGAGGATTCAGACTTTTTGGAGCCTGCACGCTTTGTAGCTAGTCCAAGAACACCCGATAAACATAGACCAGTTGGATTAGGGTATTACGCATCACTTGCGGCCCGAACCTAGATAATCACCCTGCGTTGATCTCTCAATCCCGCTCTTTCCACAGCCCCGCGCCCGCCAACTGTAGCAAAAGGGATTCCTTGTGATCCCATAGGTGTCGTTTCCCCCAACATCTTTGGCGCGCCAGGTAGGGGGAGCGAGCCATGGAAATCTGGTTTTGGAGCCGACGAGTCGACTCTTCCATGGGGATGGCTCGAAGGGAGAAGGCAGCGTCGATCAGCCGCCCTCTGGTGCCGTCCGCAGCTTCGATAGCCATCCGCGTGACCCCGAAAAGCTAAGTCATGCAAAATTTTGGCTATTTTCATTTATATAAGTCTGTCTTCCTCGAAAGATCTCTTCCCGTGTATGGGAAAACCTGCACGCAATGGGACCCTTCCGCTATTGGCAACGCCCTTGTCTCTGTCTCGAGTCTGCTCGACAGTTTATGCGGCCGCGCTGAGAACGTCATGGTGGCCTACCCGCTACTAGCCACGCTCTTGTCCTGTTTCGACTTCGCTCGATAGTTCAAGCGACCGCGCTGGCAGCGGCGAGGTGGCTTGCCCGGCAGCAAGCGCTCCCCCCTGGCAGTCTGCTAAGGATCCGTCCTCAAAGTACCCCGACATGGGTTTACGCGTTGGCTGCCTTGTGTCACCAAGAGTAGGGTGCAAACATACAAAGAAAGATCTGACAGGAGGATAGCATGCATGATATTGAATAACTACAGAGTTATATTACATCAAATAATTGCTGCGGTTCTAACTTAAGATAAAATTGTCTTGGTCTTGAACTCGCAGCGGCGACGAGAAACGGGGTGCCTAGTCCCGGCGCTGGCCCTCCACCCTCTCAACTCCATCGACGCAGTCGATGATGGGCTTGATACGCTCCTTGAGCACCGCGAGGTCCGCCTCCTCCGGCAAGCTCTCCAACACGTTGGCAAAGTTGACGATGGGGTTCCAGAACGTCACCTTGGTGAGCACCTTGGTCAGGGCGCCCCGGCAAAGTCTCTGAGACTCGTTCGCCCGATAAGTTGCCCGATTGGAGCGGAGCTGCTCTAGGGCTCCAAGAACGCCCTCAAAGAACACGGTCAGTCTGGCGTTGGAACTCACGTTCAGATCTGGGGGGTATGTGGCATTGGGCATTGCCATGGCAGACAGCTTCGTGGTGATCCTATTGGCGACATCGGCGAGGCGGCTGACCCAACGGTCTATGCCCTTCACGTACTCCTTGTGTTCGGCAGCGTAATTCCTCCGCAACTGATTATCCTCCTCCAGGTCCTTGGTCAGGGTCTCCTCCTGGGCCCTGACCTCTGAAAGCGTCCCCTCAAGGCCCTCCAGCTTCAGCTTCAGGTCTTTGATGGAGTCGTTGGCCTTGGGGAGCAGCTTGGCTTTGCCAAGGACTGTGGCCTGCGCCTCCACCAAAGTGTCGTTGATCGTGTCCTTCTCCTTCGCCAGCTCCAGGACCAGTTCCTTCAGCCCATCCCGCTCCACCTCCAGCTACTTCACCTTGCCGGCATGGACCAGGGCTTGAGCATTGAGGGCCTCTTTGTGCCTCTGCTCCAGCTCCTGGTTCCACTGTGCGATGAGCTTCTCGGCCTCCTCATCCTTGCCGTGGAGTGTGGCGACGAGCGCCTCCTCACGAGCAGCGAGGTCCTCCTCCTGGGAGTTCTGCTCGGCCTGGTGCTGGTGCCGGGCGGCCTCGTCCTTGGCAGCCTGTTCCTTCGCCGCCTCGTGGGCTTTCTCGACGTCAGCCTGCTTCAGGATGAGCTCCTGTTTGCGCTCAGCCAACATATCCTGGACAACCTTCAGTTCATCGTGGGCCTGGCGGAACTAGGCCTGCGTCTCAGCGACGTGCTCCTCAAGGTCCGCCTCCGCCTTGTCCACCGCCGCCATCGTGGATTTCGCCTTGTGCAGGCGGGCACGGTGAAGCGCCTGGAGCTTCTAGAAGTTGATGATCATTGCCTGGAGGAGCTGCTCCTCTTGGGTACCGCCGCCACCAGCGCTCGGCTTGTCGACGACCTCAAGCCCGGTGGCACCGAGCGCCTCGTCGTCGAACACCTCCCCCTCGGTTGGCGCCCAGGTGTTCGCCGTTCCAGGGAGGTGGACGAACAGGTCGTCACTCAACTTCAAATATTTGACCGAACCAGAGGCAGCAGAGGAGGAAGGTTGATCGTCGACCAACCCCTTCCCAGCAGGCCCCTTGCTAGCCTCCCCAGCAGGCCCCTTGGCAGCCTCTTCAATGGTGGTCTTGGCGGCCTCCTCAGCGGCAATCTTGTTGGCCTCATCCTCGGCGTCCTTCGCGACCTCCTCGATGACGGTGTCGATATCCTCTCGGTCCACCGAGGAAGGGCCTGGATACCAAGAAGGCGAATGAGGCGGAGCCAAGGTCCAGGTTCAAAAAGAAGGAGAAGGAACAGGGATGGGAAACAAACGACTTACCCACACCGGGCTGGGAAAAAGTGACTCCCTCCCCCCAGCATTCGTTGCCGGGGCAGAATCCCTGGCACCAAAGTTCGCCTCCTCCTCCATAGGCGTGGGCTCGGTGGTGGATGCCCTTTCCGGGGATGCCCCTCAGGGCGGCATAGTCGAGGGGGGCGACGTGTTGGGGGTGGCCCTCAGTGGCTCCTCCTGTTGCCGTTCTTCTCCTACAAACCCAGCAAGGTCAGCATCGAGGATTCACACCCCAATTTTCATCAGTGGAGGAGTGAGTGATGAGCTTACGCTGGGGGCTCAAGCGGGGACTACGCCGGGGGCTGCTGTCCGGGCTGCTCTCCACCAGCAACGGCATATGCGGAGTGCCCGCCGGGGGCTTGTCGCCCGTTGAGGCCTTGTCCCTCTTCGCCACCCTCTGCGCCAGCGTCTCCGTGTCCCTGTGAAGATGACACCAAATCAATGGAAGATAACACAGGCGTAAGGTCGGGAGATGATGTGGGGCAGAATACTTACTCGTTCTCCACCTCCTCCTCTGTTAGCTTCCTCTTCCTTGCCGGGCTAAAAGACCCGAGGTCGAACTCGGCCTCCAAGGTGCTATCCGAAGGAGGACGAGAAGGGCACGGGGTCCGGTTCCGCTTGGACGAGGAAGAAGCAGTTGTTGTCCTCTTCACCACCGTGACCTTCACCACCTTCTTCGCTGCCGCGGCCTTCATCGCCCTCGTCTCACGCACGAGCTACCCCTGGGCTGGCTAACACTGCGTGGTCCTGCCGGGTCAGACCGGCTTGCCAGAGGTAGCCCGCCGCCGGATGCGCTGCCTCCCCACAGCCGGGGGGTCATTCACGTCGACCTCCTCTTCGGACGACTCGTCGCCCACGTCTTCAACGAGGGGAGCCTCATCGCCGGCGCCGCTAGCCTCCCCGGCAGACTTCGCCCACTGGGCGAGCTCCCTCTCCTCCACGGCCGCGTTGGCCTCATCATTCACGCCGCCAGCGCTGTCGGCCTCCCTGGCGAGCGCCGCCTCCGCCGCCCTGGCAGGGATGTAGTTCAGCTCGGCCTTGGTGGTGTCCTGGATGAGCAACGGCTCATCGCGGACATAAGCCTCCGACAAGGTGTCGAAGAACTCCTGCACCATCTCCGTAGGCGGCTGGGCCCAAGCTGGGTCAAGGCCATGTGCGTTGAAGTCCGGCATCATGGCGATAATGGCGGACTGGCGAAAGTTGTTGCTCAGCGGGACCACTCCCGCCGGCAACCCAAATAGGGGCCCCTTAACGTCCTTGCCGGCCTTCGCGGCCCTGCCGGTCCTCTCAGCCCTAACGTCACCGTCCATGTCGAGCTGAAAGAGCCTTCGACAGAAATGGGCATGCCCCATCACCATGAAGGTATGCTTCAGGCCATGGCGGAGCCTCATGACATCGGCCGCATTCCTGAAGTCCCAGGCCGGCCACCCCTTGTTGTGCAGCGGGGCGATTCGGCGATGGATGAAGTCCGTCCCAATCATCTCTAGGGTAAGCCCGGCCATGGTGAGGCGATGGATCCTGGTGGTGGCGATCGAGAGCTTCTTGTCATTGGCATCGAGGTCGCTCCAGTCCGTGCGGCGGGTCGGCGGGCTCTGGCAAACCCGACAGAACTCCTGCGGGTCCTTCTCCTCGATCCAGCACCACCGGCCCCGCCACTCTTCCCACCTCTCCTTCTGGGCACCCTCCGGGTATGTGCCTTTCTCCTGGGTCCTCGGGATCCAGGCGATGCTCCCAGAGATGGTGCCCCCTGGTTGGATGCGAGGGTAGAAGTAGTGACAGAAGAGCGCCATGCTAGGAAGCACCCCGTCGAAGCCCTTGCAGACATGGGCAAAGAGAGCCATGCACGCCCCGGCATTCGGCGTGAGATCCAAAAGGTGGAAGCCGTAGGTGTGCATGATGTCGTTGAAAAAATCAGAGAAAGGGGGCCAGAGCCCGCAAGAGAAGAAATCGACGAAGAAGGGGTACCGATTTGGGTCGTCCATGGAAAAATCGGTGGGGACGACGTGTCTGGCAGGACGCCCCATCGTCTTCCTCCCCCACAGGGGCAAGAAGAAGTTCTTGCGGTGGACCGCATTGACCGTCGACGGGAAATAGGTGAGATGCGTCCGCTGCACCGCCGACTCGCTCTCCAGCGCCTCCTTCTCCTCGGCGTCCTTGGCCGCTCCCTTGCCCCTGCTAGTTTTGGGCGCCATGGCAGCTGGGAGGGGGCGAAGGATCAAGAGCAATGGGGGTGCGGCGACAGCAAGCAGAGGCAAGAACTTCGAATCTTTCGCCTGAGGAAGAAGAGAGGAGCGGCGGTTCCGAGATTGGAAGGGGCGTGGAGGGTAAATGAGCGGCACGCCTGTGGTTTTTCCTTTTTATGGGGAAGGCGCGGGCCGCCTCTTTACCATTTACCATGATGTGACGCATGCGGGCAGCAACCGCCCCACACATGACCCCCACATCACGCACGACCCCCACGTCGCGCATTCAACGTGGATCGTGGGGAAGCGCAACTGGAAGAGAGTTACTATGGTAAAACTCCGCCGCACGCGCGCCCGCGCACCATTCTGGGCCTGGGCCAATAACGCTCCACGCTTATATGTGGCCCGGGCCTGGGGGCTCCTGTTGGTGTACAAAAGTAGGGGTGCTATTTGTACCCCTTTACTTGTGCGCGGGTAGTTGCAGCCACGGATGGATGATGACACTTGGCGGGGCAGTGGGAGGAAAGACACAAGACGAATAGAGAAACACAAAGAGCAGAGGGGCGAGGTTAACCCCCCGCCCCTCGGCAAGGCCCTTGCCGGTGTGGCCTCCACAGCCCTGCAAGAAACTTGCCAGAGCAACTTGCCAAACACCAGCAAAACCGCCACCCTTGAGCCCAAGAGTTCCAACACCATCAACCACTTTGGAACCAAGGCTCGGGAGGCACCTCCATGGTGGCCTGCAGAACTTTGTGAAAGACCAAGAACATGCAAGACTAGATGATAACCAGAAGACGACGATCCTCGACAAGATCCTTGCTGAGGATACCCACGAGATCCCCGGCAAGACTCTTGCCGGGGACAACCACGATGCCATGGCAAGACCCTTGCCGAAGACATCCGCGGGGCCCCAGCTAGGCCCACATCTGCCTAGACTCCACCGCCGTTCCCATGCAGCTGCCTGCTCACCAACTAGGCGAGCACCTGCATGGCGACGTGCGGTTTCCAGGCCAACCCAGCAAGCACCTATGTGGTGGCATGCAGATCTTCGTGAAGACTCTGCCACCGCGCCAACCCAGCAGCCAGCCAGCATAGCACTACAAGCCTCGTCAGCTTGGGCGCGCATCGAGACCAGGTGAGGCGGCGACAGCTGGGACAAGCTTCCTTGCCGTCCCTGATAAAGCAAGAAGGGCATGTCAGCAGTGCATTAAATGTGTTTGTCCTACAGTGCCAGGGGATAGACTCGACCACTGTATAGCTTTCCACCTCCTATATGCCAGTGTGGCAGCCCCTTCGACTATAAAAGGAGGCACGCGGCGTACTGAGAGAGGATTCGGACTTTTTGGAGCCTGCATGCTTTGTAGCTAGTCCAAGAACACGAGATAAATATGGACCAGTAGGAGTAGGGTATTACGCATCACTTGTGGCCCGAACCTGGATAATCCCACTGCGTTGATCTCTCAACCCCGCTCTTTCCACAGCCCTGCGCCCGCCAACCGTAGCAAAAGGGATTCCTCGTGATCCCGTAGGTGTCGTTTCCCCCGACCTCGTCAATAGAGGAGGAGCGGTCGGTGGCGACGATGGTTGTGCACAGACATTCGTGTGGTGGGAAAGGAGGAGGCAGCGATGGCGATGGATCGAAGGTGATAGATCTCGACGCTAGAAGAGGAGGAGCGGTGGATGGGATGGTGGCCCTACGCTGGCGTCGGTAGCAGATGAGTGGTCGGCAGCGGGGGCAAAACCGCAGAAGGCCTGCGGGCAGTTTCTCTTTTTGTTTTTGAGGGCAGCTTCTCTTTTTGTTGAGGTGGAGCGTGCGGTTAGTTTATGATGACGCGGGTGGAGCGTGGCTTGTTGCGTTAATAACAACGAAGATGTTTTAGACCCTTGGATCTAGAAAATAGATGTTTTGTGTTATTTGGATCTACCCCCTCTTGTGTTTTTATAGGCTATATATAATATAATTAGGTAGATAGAGGGAAATTGCCTTTGGTGACCGAGCTCACTGGAGGCCTCCAAATTCAAAATTCAAATTTCATCAAAATTCATATTTTTTACATTTGAAAAAATTCTGATTTTTTTACAGATATAAATGAAGGCATAACACACATGTGTGTAAAGTTTCAGGGCAAAATAGGTTGAAATGATGGCTGTGCAAAAAGACAAATCTAGGGTTGTTTAACACATGATACTATCCATCTTTCATGCCATGAATTTGTCTTTTTTGTACAGGTCACATTTCAACATGTTTCATCATGAAATTTTACACACATATGGGTTATATCCTTACATACACGCACATTTGTTTTCAAAAAAAATTGAAATATAAAAGTTTGAATTTGATTTTTTTCAAAAATAAAGGTCTCCATGGAGCTCGGCCACCAAAACGCCATTCTCGTAGATAGATAGATAGATAGATAGATAGATAGATAGATAGATAGATAGATAGATAATTAAGCAGTGTTAAGTGTCACAAATGGATTCCATCAAATCACACTGAATTTAAAAAGGGGGGGCTAGTATAGAATCTGGGCTTACCATGAAAGAATAGTAAAAGGATCATGTCCCATTTTATTAGGGATGTATGGCACAGATTAGAGAGGATGCATCTGTACTCATAATTGCACAGATCTATGCAAAAATGCCCCTTTGCTCCCCACTAATTTGCTGCAGGTCCTCCTCCTTCAAAACGACACATCCCTAGCGCCCTTCTGTTCCCCTATCGCACGTCGACGATGGAGGCTTCCCAGGTCCGGTGCTTCCCTGGTGGACGACGACTACTCCCACGGCACCTCCTCTATGCCTCCCTCCTCGCACTCCGGCATCCAGGTCGGTTGGTTACTGTTGGGAAACGTTGCATGCAAAACCAAAAAATTCTACGCACACACAACGATCTATCCATGGAGATGCATAGCAACGAGGGGGAGAGTGTGTCTACGTACCCTCGTAGACCGTAAGCGGAAGCGTTTCACAACGCGGTTGATGTAGTCAAACTTCTTCGCGCGTCAACCCATCAAGTACCGAACGCACGACACCTCCGCGTTCTGCACACGTTCAGCTCGATGATGTCCCTCGCCTTCTTCATCCAGCAAGATGTCGAGGTAGTAGATGAGTTCCGCCGGCACAACGGCGTGGTGACGGTGATGGTGAAGTGATCTCAGTAAGGCTTCGCCTAAGCACTACGAAAATATGACCGGGGGTGTAACCGGTGGAGGTGGGCGCCGCACACGGCTAGGCAATTGTCTGGTCTGTGCTAGGTGCCCCCCTCCCACATATATATAGGTGGGAGGGAGGGAGGAGCAGCCATAAGAGGCACCCAAGTAGGAGGAATCCTACATGGAATCCCTCCCAAGCCGCGCCCCTGCCATATATAACCGAGGGGGAAGGAAAGAGGGGGGAAGAGGGAAGGAAGTGGGAATCCTAATCCACACTTTCCTTTCCCTTCTTCCCTTTCCTTTTCCTCCTTAGGCCGGTCCATATGGGGGGCGCACCAGCCCCCTTGTGTTTGGTGCATTTCCCCCCTTGGCCCATAAGGCCCATATCTTTTGCCGGGAGTGCCCGGAACCCCTTCCGGTGACCCGATATGTATCCGGTACCCCCGAAACACTTCCGGTGTCCGAATATCATCATCCTATATATCAATATTTACATCCCGACCATTTTAGACTCCTAGTCATTGATACGTCTCCAACGTATCTACTTTTCCTAACGCTTTTCCTCTTGGTTTGGACTCTAATTTGTATAATTTGAATGAAACTAACCTCCGACTGACGCTGTTTTTAGCAGAACTACCATGGTGTTGTTTTTATGCAGAAAATAAAAGTTCTCGGAATGGAACGAAACTTTGCGAAGATTTTGTATACAATAAAAGAGAACTAGCGGGTCCACCCGCGCATTTGCGTGGCTAGATCTTTATTATTTACTATGTATGTATTTTACACAACAATTTGTAGTCATTTGAGTATTTATTTTTTTCATATAGTGAAAGCAAGATATATAGTATACATTCAAAGTTGATTAGTTGTGTGGCACTAAAAATTGGTTCAACAATAATTGGCTTACATTATTTGATGGTAATTACAAAATTTAAATTTAAATATGATATTTTTTAAAGAACAACATATTTTCATTGTGTTAATGCATTCAGTAAGTGGCACTTCAGTGTAGTTACATTGTTTAAACACATGCACATTTTTTCTCTTCTTTGCTCTTCTCCAAGCCTCTTTAACCAAAAGATATAATATTCTCCTAGAGTGCGATATTTCACCTATAATATCACTATGAAACAACTATGGTTGTTGTCTCATGTCACCTTATTTTCTTCTGTTTGTCCAATTTTTTCGCCTTCAATGAGTGCAGCAACCCTGATTTTACGATCTTACTTTGTTTATTTCCTCAGACCCCAACTCTTATGTCGGTGAAGTAGGTGTGGGGTGACTATGGTTTTATTACATTATAGCGAGGTGGATTTCGCTAGGACCCTAGTCTTATTTCAAAATTTTGACCTAAACATTTTATTTTGATTGACCTTTTTCCATCATACGCACTCACTAGTAGAAAACAGGGCTTTGGCCCAGGCCGGGTCAGCCCATTAGTCCCGGTTCAGTCCAGAACCGGGACCAATGTGGGCATTGGTCCCGGTTCGTGAGCCCAGGGGGCCGGCCGGGCCACGTGGGCCATTGGTCCCGGTTCATCTGGACCTTTTAGTCCCGGTTGGTGGGATGAACCGGGACCAATGGGCCTCGCTCCTGGACCACCACCATTGGTCCCGGTTGGTGGCTTGAACTGGGACCAAAGGCTCCCCTTTAGTCCCGGCTCATGTCACCAACCGGGACCAATGAGGTGCCTATATGTACCCCTCGCTCGCGAGCAAAGCACCCCAGTGCTCTATTTTTCTCTGGCCGAGGGGAGAGGGCTTGGTGGTGCTCTATCTCACCTCCTATGCACACAAGGTGTTCAATGGAATGCCCGAGCCACACTACTTAAGCTTTCTCCTCTCCAAGATCGACCTCCAAGCTCCATTTTCCATAATATTTGTCTAGGTTTGGCGGTCCATCACGCCCCGTCCCCGTCTTCACCGCCGTCGATCACCCGCGCCGAGCTCATCGCCGGCACCACCGTGGTGAGCCTCTTGTTCTTATCTTCTTTCTGAAAGGAAAAATATTCTTACTTGTATGTTTACATTGATACTTGTATTATTTTCTTACTTTTATTATTGCATCTTATATAGTGCGATGGTTTTGGTATCCGCCCCCATCGGCCCTCGTCCTGTCTATGATTCGGATGTGGTATATATATTATCTTTATAACTATTGGTTCATTTATTGTTTATGAAAATTATGCCGACCAACGTGACATAGATTTTATTTATGTAGGATGTATGTGAATCGGAAATGCCAACCGACCCTATTGTCGAGAGGTTAAATTTAGTTGAAGAAGAAAACAATTTGTTGAAGGAAAAAATAAAAAAAATGAGGAGGAGAAAACGATATTGGAGTTGCATGTTGCGGATGTCGTCGATGATCACAAGATCAAGATGGATGCAATGCGCTTGAAGATTAGAAAGATTAGAAAATATGCCATTCATACCGAGGCTTGGTATCATTATGCCGTTGGATCAATTGTTACCTTGGTTGCGATTATGATCACATTTGTTTTCACATTGAAATGTTTTACATAGTTTCAATGTATGGTTTAATTAATTAGATGCTCTGGAGAGCTATATGTTGTTAGATGAGAACTATGTATGCACTTTGGTTTTAATGTGATGATGAACTTCTATAAATTTGGACACTTAATTATATATAATGCACGCAGATGAACCGGCAATGGATGTACGGTGACAGACACAGCTGCGAGTACATTAAGGGCGTGCATGATTTTCTCGATGCGGCTGAGGCAAACAAGCAGAATGGTTTTATGTGTTGTCCATGCACTGAATGTGGGAATACGAGGTCTTACTCTAACCGGAAAATCCTTCACTCCCACCTGCTTTACAAGGGTTTCATGCCACACTATAATGTTTGGACGAGGCAGGGAGAAATAGGGGTTATGAAGGGAGACGGCAAAGAAGAAGAGTACGATGACAACTATGTGCCCGCTGAATACGGTGATGCTGCAACGGGGGGAGCTGGTGAAGATCAAGAGGAACTAGACGATGTGCCCAATGATGCTGCAACGGGTGAAGATGCTGAAGATCAAGAGGAACCAGACGATGTGCCCGATGATGATGATCTCCGCCGGGTCATTGTCGATCCAAGGACGCAATGCGAAAGTCAAAAGGAGAAGCTGAAGTTCGATCGCATGTTAGAGGATCACAAAAAAGGGTTATACCCCAATTGTGAAGATGGCAACACAAGCTCGATACCGTACTGGAATTGCTGTAGTGGAAGGCAGAGAATGATGTGGCTGACAAAGGATTTGAGAAGCTACTGAAAATATTGAAGAAGAAGCTTCCAAAGGATAACGAATTGCCCGACAGTACATACGCAGCAAAGAAGGTCGTATGCCCTCTAGGATTGGAGGTGGAGAAGATACATGCATGCCCTAATGACTGCATCCTCTACCGCGGTGCATACAAGGATCTGAACGCATGCCCGGTATGCGGTGCATTGCGGTATAAGATCAGACGAGATGACCCTGGTGATGTTGATGGCGAGCCCCCCAGGAAGAGGGTTCCTGCGAAGGTGATGTGGTATGCTCCTATAATACCACGGTTGAAACGTCTGTTCAGAAACGAAGAGAATGCCAAGTTGATGCGATGGCACAGTGAGAACCGAAAGAAAGATGGGAAGTTGAGAGCACCCGCTGACGGGTCGCAGTGGAGAAAAATCGAGAGAAATTACTGGGATGAGTTTGCAAAGGACCCAAGGAATGTTGGTTTGCTTTAAGCGCGGATGGCATTAATCCTTTCGGGGAGCAGAGCAGCAATCACAGCACCTGGCCCGTGACTCTATGTATGTATAACCTTCCTCCTTGGATGTGCATGAAGCGGAAGTTCATTATGATGTCAGTTCTCATCCAAGGCCCTAAGCAACCCGGCAACGAAATTGATGTGTACGTAAGGCCATTAGTTGAAGAACTTTTACAGCTGTGGAATGGAAACGGTGTACGTACGTGGGATGAGCACAGACAGGAGGAATTTAACCTTAAGGCGTTGTTGTTCATGACCATCAACGATTGGCCCGCTCTCAGTAACCTTTCAGGACAGAGAAACAAAGGATACCATGCATGCACGCACTGTTTAGATGATACTGAAAGTATATACCTAGACAAATGCAGGAAGAATGTGTACCTGGGCCATCGTCGATTTCTTGTGACCAACCATCAATGTCGAAAGAAAGGCAAGCATTTCAAAGGCGAGGCAGATCACCGGAAGAAGCCCGCCATGCGTACCAGTGATCACGTACTTGCTATGGTTAATGATTTACACTACGTAATCTTTGGAAAGGGTCCCGGTGGACTAGCTATTCCGAATGACGCTGAGGGACACGCACCCATGTGGAAGAAGAAATGTATATTTTGGGACCTACCCTACTGGAAAGACCTAGAGGTCCGCTCCTCAATCGACGTGATGCACGTGATGAAGAACCTTTGCGTGAACCTGCTAGGCTTGTTGGGCGTGTATGGGAAGACAAAAGATACACCTGAGGCATGGGAGGACCTGCAATGTTTGCACGAAAAAGACGGCATGCCTCCGAAGCAGTATAAAGGTCCTGCCAGCTACGCTCTTACGAAAGAAGAGAAAGAAATCTTCTTTGAATGCCTGCTCAGTATGAAGGTCACGACTAGCTTCTCGTCGAATATAAAGGGAATAATAAATATGCCAGAGAAAAAGTTTCAGAACCTAAAGTCTCATGACTGCCACGTGATTATGACGCAACTGCTTCCGGTTGCATTGAGGGGGCTTCTACCGGAAAACGTCCGATTAGCCATTGTGAAGCTATGTGCATTCCTCAATGCAATCTCTCAGAAGGTGATCGATCCAGAAATCGTACCAAGGCTAAGGAGTGATGTGGCACAATGTCTTGTCAGTTTCAAGCTGGTGTTCCCACCATCCTTCTTCAATATCATGACGCACGTCCTAGTTCATCTAGTCGACGAGATTGTCATCCTGGGGTCCGTATTTCTACACAATATGTTCCCCTTTGAGAGGTTCATGGGAGTCCTAAAGAAATATGTCCGTAACCGCGCTAGGACAGAAGGAAGCATCTCCATGGGCCATCAAACAGAGGATGTTATCGGGTTTTGTGTTGACTTCATTCCTAGCCTTAAGAAGATAGGTCTCCCTAAATCACGGTATGAGGGGAGACTGACTGGAAAAGACACTCTTGGAAGAGACTCAATAATATGCAGGGACGGATATTCTTGGTCTCAAGCACACTACACAGTTCTACAGAACTCTACCTTGGTGACCCCGTATGTCGATGAACACAAGAACAGTCTGCGCTCCAAACACCCGGAGCAGTGCGACGACTGAATTACATGTGAACACATCAGGACTTTCAGCAGTTGGTTGGAAACACATCTCAGAGGTGACAACACTGTTTGTGATGAGTTGTACTTGTTGTCTAGGGGACCATCTTTGACTGTATTGACTTACAAAGGATACGAGATAAATGGGAATACATTTTACACGATCGCCCAAGATCAAAAGAGCACCAACCAAAACAGCGGTGTCCGCTTTGATGCAGCAACCGAGAGCAAAAAGGACACATATTATGGTTACATAGTGGACATATGGGAACTTGACTACGGACCTGATTTTAAGGTCCCTTTCTTTAAGTGCAAATGGGTCAATCTGTTAGGCGGCGGGGTACAGGTAGACCCACAGTACGGAATGACCACAGTGGATCTGAAAAATCTTGGGTACATTGACGAACCGTTCATCCTAGCCAATGATGTGGCACGGGTTATCTATGTGAAGGACATGTCTACCAAACTGAGAAAAAGAAAAGATAAGGAAGCGAATACATCATACGATGAGCCAAAGCGCCACATAGTTCTTTCAGGAAAAAGGGACATCCTGGGAGTGGACGGCAAGACAGACATGTCTGAAGATTATGAAAAGTTTCATGAAATTCCTCCCTTCAATGTCAAGGCTGACCCAAGCATCCTGATAAACAATGAAGATTATCCATGGTTATGGCGTAATAAACAAATGACACAAGCGAAGAAAAAGTGAAGACTTTCTCCCGTAACTATTATGATGATACCATTCCAACTTTGTAACACACGAACATGCTACCATTGTCCGTTTTGTACATGCACATGCTATGTGGGTGAAATTATGATACCATGCCAACTTTCAACTTTTTCAGAGTTCATTTGAAATACTTTCATGTCTTATGGTTCGGCCCTCGTAATACCATGACCATTAGTCCCTGGCCCATGACCATTAGTCCCGGTTTGTGCCACAAACCAGGACTAAAGGGTTGGTCCTCGTTGCGGGCAGAGTTTAGTCCCACCTCGCCAACCGAAGGGGGCTCACACCGGTTTATAAGCCCTTCCCTCTCTGCCTTGTTGAGCTCCTCTCAAAGTGAAAATAGATGCCCTAATAGAGAAAAGTTTAACCTAAATTCATAGTGAATTTCTCTGAAATTCATAGAAATTTACTAGGAATTTTGGTTGAATTTTCTCTATAAGCGCATCTATTCTCATTTTTTTAGTAAGTTAATCACAAACTTGTGATTCAAACAATTTTCAAAGAATTCAAATTTTAACTATTCAAATTTGAAAACTAATGGCACTAACAGAAAGTTTATAATTTTTCTAAAACTAATGGCACTAACAGAAAGTTTATAATTTTGCTAACCTAAAAGCAAACAGAATTAAAAATTAAAGCAAAAAACAAAAGAAAATAAATAATGCAAAAAACAAATCAAAAAAACAGGAAAAAACTATTTTTATAGTAAAGTTAATCACAAAATAAAATAAATAAAGCAACAAAGAAAACAAAAAAACTAAAAAAGTGTTTTCAAATTTGAAAACTAATGGCACTAAGAGAAAGTTTATAATTTTTCTAAAACTGAAAGCAAAAAGAATAAAAAAATAAAGCAAAAAACAAAAGAAAATAAATAATGTAGAAAACAAAACAAAAATACTGGAAAAAAATAGCAACAATAAGTATTTTGTTGTAAGTAGAAACAAAATAAAATAAATAAAGCAACAAAGAAAACAAAAAAACAAAAAAGTGTTTTCAAATTTGAAAACTAATGGCATTAACAAAAAGTTTATAATTTTTCTAAAACTAAAAGCATAAAGAATTAAAAATAAAGCAAAAAACAAAAGAAAATAAATAAAGCAACAAAAAAACAAAAAAATGCCACCTACTGGGCCCCCACGACCTGAATACGACTAGAAACCCATCCAAGGGCCAGGATTCAGGCCCGCGGGAGGCTTAGTAGGCCCACAGGCATAGCAGTGACAATTAGGCCCGTAAGCCTGCAATGGAGAGGAGCTCGAGAGGGGTGCGGCAGTGGGGCTTATAAACCACTGCACACCCCTCTCAACTAACAAGGTGGGACTAAACTTTCGACGCAGCAGCCGCACAAGGCCTTTGGTCCCGGTTGGTGGCACCAACCGGGACTAAAGGGGGGCATTGGTCACGGTTGGTGCCACCAACCGGGACCAATGCCCCTCTTTAGTCCTGGTTGGTGCCACCAACCGGGACCAAAGGCCGCCGCTTTCCCGCCCTTTGGGCTGCTGAAAAGAGGCCTTTGGTCCCGGTTGGTGGCACCAACCGGGACTAAAGGTGGCATTAGTCCCGGTTGGTTTCACGAACCGGGACCAATGCTCTTGCTATATATACAGCACTTAGCAGTTTTCGACCAAATCACCCACTTCTCCCCCGACGCCCCCTGCTCCTCCTCGTCGCCGTCGCCGCCCGACGCCCCTGCTCCTCCTCGTCGCCATCGCCACCGACGCCGTCAGGCTGCTCGCCTTCGCCGTCGCTGCCGCCACCGACGCCATCAGGCTGATCGCCTTTGCCGTCGCCGTCGCCCCCTGTGAGCACAGCCCCTCCCGTCCCGTGCCCCTGCGCCCCTGTCCTGCGCGGCCGCCGCGCCACCGCCCCTGCCCTGCGCGGCTGCCATGCACCGCCCCTGCCCTGCGCTGGCGTCGCGCGCCGCCCAGCCGCCACTGCCCTGTCAGGCCGGCGCCGTCCCCCCCCCCCCCCCCCCCGATCTGTTTTTTCATGTATATATGGTGTTTTTTTCAGATTACATGTATATGTGTGAGTATATGATTGTATGTATATATGTTCTCTGTGTATATATATGTTCATGTATATATGCAAAAGATAGATGCTTGTTATATATATATATGCTTGTTTTTTATATATATGCAATGATTTTTTTATAGAATATGATGTTTTTTTCATAGATGATCCCATATATGATGTATGCACGAATGTGGATGAAATATAATGTTTTTTTGTTCATAGAACATGATGTTTTTTTAATTCACAGATTTTTTTGTTCATGATCAGGCGGGACGTTGAGGGATAATAGATGTATTTTTCAAAATTTTCTATCGTGCATAGACGGATTTTAGACCACGGGAGCACCCCCTCCCTATCGTTGCAAAATTTGCTAAGTGATATTAAGAAAGGAAGGAAAAGAAGGATTGGAAAGAAGAAAATAAGAAGAGGAAAGAAAGAACAAGAGGAGAGGAAGAAAGGAGAAATGTAAGTGTATCTAGTGCCACCCCTAGTTGGTTTTGGAGTATTAACAACAAACCTAGTTGAGGGACTAATGTGTTTGTGAGAATTGCAAGATAACACAGGTAGAAGTCCCTCATTGATTCGGTTTTCCTACCAGAGATGACCCCTAAAAATGTATGAAGACATTGAAGTCAAAGGTGGTATATGAAGATATTCACATTGAAGACTATGACAAGAGAAGACATCGCATGAAGCCTATGGAGCTCGAAGACTTAGATCTTTCGTAGTTCTTTTTCTTCCTCTTTGTTGAGTCATAGGAACCACCATACTGTTAAGTGGGGTCCAAGAGAACCAGTCAGAATGACTGAAGTGATGCTTAAACAAAACCTATGTCTTCGAGTGAAGACTTTGAGAGCGAATCTTATCCAGAGTCGGACAAGTCAGCTTTGCTTGTAGCCCAAGTAAAGTTGCCGTGTGAGTTTGAAATCTGACCCTTGGAACATGTGTCAGTTCCTTAGTGACCCAGGGTCATTTCGGACAAATCAGGTCGGGTTGCCAAGTGGCTATAAATAGCCCACCCCCTACAACCATAAACGGTTGGCTGCTCAGATTCAGAGTACGGCTTTTGTCGTTTGAGAGCAACCCACCTCGAAGCCTTTGAGAGAGAATTCCTTGCGAGGATAAAGCCCTAACCACCCAGAGCCAAAGAGAATTAGGCATCACTTAAGTCTTCTTGTCTGTGTGATCTGAAGACTTATTACACTTGAGGACTGTGCATCCTCCAGCCGGTTAGGCGTCGCGTTCTGAGCATCCAAGAGACATTGTGGATTGCCGGTGAACGAAGTCTGTGAAGGTTTGGGAGTCTACCTTAAAGACTTACCAGAGTGATTGGGCAAAGTCTGTGTGACCTTAGCTCAAGGGGAATACGGTGAGGACTGGGTGTCCTGAGCTGCGTGTTCAAGACTGGGTGTCCGGGACTGTGTGTCCTAAGGTTTAAATACCTAGCTGCCCTAACCAGACGTACAGTTGTCACAGCAACTGGAACTGGTCCAACAAATCATTGTCTTCAACGAGTCACTGGTTTCATCTTTCCCTTCCCTTTACTTACTGTTGGTCCGTGTGAAGTCATTGTATGATTGCACTATCTTTTATCTTAACTGAGTGATTGCGTTTTCTGTTTGGCTTCACAATATCTTCCTACCTGATCCTTACTACATTGCTGCTATTAGTCATTGTGCTTTCACTCCGTTGAATACTTGACTATGGCTTGCCTAGTGTAGTCTACCTTCCGCTGCAGGGTAATAGGTTTATTTCTATCGTTTGTCTTCATAACTTCCACGTTTTGAAGACTTTCATAAAAATTGCCTATTCACCCCCCTCTAGTCGATATAACGCACTTTCAATTGGTATCAGAGCGAGGTGCTCCCTTGTTCTGTGTGATTCGGTTTAACCACCTGGAGTTTTAGCTATGTCGACTGCAGGGATAATTAAAGTCTCCGTTGCGTGCCTCGTCTTCGATGGAACTGAATATCCCTACTGGAAGAATAAGATGTGCATGAATCTTGAAGCCATTGACGTCGACCTATGGTATGTCGTCAAGAACGGCGTTCCCAAGGCTGGAGAAGGTGTCACTGCTGCTGATGTCAAGAAGTTCGTTCAACTGGACTCTACTGCCAAGAATATCATCTGTGGTCATCTGACCAAAGGACAGTATGGCCGTGTGAGTGCTTTGGAAACATCTAAGCTGGTCTGGGACTGGCTCTCCAAGGTCAATGAAGGCGTCTCAACCCAGAGAGATCAGAGAATCAGTGTCCTTCGCAACCTCTTCAACCGCTTCAAGCGAAATGACAATGAGAATGTCCATCTCACATTTGACCGACTCACTGACATCACAAATGAGCTTCAAGCCCTCGGCGCTACTGAGATCACCAAGCATGAAGTCGTCAAGACACTACTGAGATCACTTGATAGTTCGTTTGACACCCTAGCCCTGATGATTCAAGAACGTCCTGATTTCAAGACACTCGATCCGTCTGACATACTTGAGAGGCTCAACACACATGAGTTTCAGCTTTCTGAGAAAAGAGATATCTACGGTCCAAACTATGGGCGAACTCATACCTTGAAGGCAAAAGCTGTCTCCTCATCTGAAGAAGAATCTGACAGCAGTTCGGATGATCCTGAAGACATTGGAAGGGAACTTGCTATGCTTGTGAAGAAGTTCCAAAAACTCACCAAGAAGAAAGGTTTCAGAAAGTCTTCCCAATCAAGCTCAAGGAATGAGGAAGCTTCTGCTCATGACTACAAGAAGAAAACATGTCACAAGTGCAAGAAACCTGGCCACTTCATCTCTGAGTGTCCGTAGTGGGACAATGAGAACAAAAAGAAGAAGAAGAGCAAGGAATATGACTCTGATGACAAGAAGAAGAAGAAATACTCAAAGTCTTCTTCCAAGGCTTCCTCAAAGTCTTCATCACACAAGAAGAGCTCATCTGGCAAGGCACGTGCGTTTGTTGGCAAGGAAATGGATTCAGAGGAGGAGTACGCTTCTGAGGAGGCGGAGGTGGAGTCTGAGGAGGAGTCCGATTCAGGCGTCGCAACTCTGGCTACAGCATCCGTTGCCAAGTCCATCTTCAACACTGAAGACAATGACTTCATCACCGACACCGATGCAAATGACAAGGACTACTCCGCTTCTACCTACTGCTTCATGGCACGCGGTGGCAAGGTAAACACACGCACTACTCACTATCAAACATCTAGTGACAATGACTCTGATTGTGGTTCAAAACCCAGCTACAAAACACTTGCTAAAATTGCAACTGAACAACAGAAAGCTATGGAACATATTCAAAAACTGTTAGACAGAAGCGATGATCTGTTAGGTGCTGAAATGACTCGATCTGAGTCCTTAATTGAAGACATAAAAAATCTTCACTTTAAGTATGAGGAACTTGAAAGTCGTCATGAAATGCTCTCAACAACTCATGGAAAGCTTTCCTATGATTATCTTCAAAGGAAGCAAGATCTTGAGAAATTGAGAGTGGCTCATGAAGATCTTCAAAAGGAAAACGAGTCACTTTGCGCCGAACAGATCAGCTCCGCTCAGGAAGGATTTGAACCACCATGTCTTAAATGCATTGAGCGTGATAATGCTACTACTGTTGCTGAATGTTCTACTGCTGCTACTGTTGCAATATCTTCAACTGTTGATGTGGGAACTAACCGCTCTGCTGAGGATTCCACTGCTATTGCTGATGAGAATGCTAGGTTGAAGACATTGCTTGAAACAGGGATGTACAAAAGTTTTAAAGGGCATTAGACACTATGTGATGTCCTCAAAAAGCAGATCTTGAACCGAAACCCGAGGAAAGAGGGTGTTGGATTCGTAAGGAAAATGAATGCTGATGGCTCTTACTGGAAACCTGAGCAGTACCCAAAACCACATGGGTTGCTGCAAAGGAATTTTTAGCAGATCCATCCACCCTATCTGGGTTCACTTGTGCAAACCCCATTGTCATTGATGAATCGTTTGATGCAAACTATAAACTGTTTAAGAATCAGAATGGTGAAGTGTTTGCCAGGTATATTGGTACTAACTGCAGGAATGGACCGCCTATGAAGAAGATCTGGGTTCCGAAAAAGTGTTTGTAGAATCTTTCTGTGAATGTCATCATGACACCTCACGTGAAGAAGACAAACCTCAGACCAAAGGCTTCATACGGTCCAAAGGCTTCATACAGACAGAGGACTCACCTGAGTCGCACTAACGCAAATGTTTTGTAGCGAAACCATACTCAGGCCTATGAATATGAGAGAGGTTCATCAAACCACCATGTTCATAAGACCAAGAACTATTCTGCTTATTCTTATGAGTACTATTGTCCGCCTGCAAGACTGTTTGCTAGGGCTCCAAAGCCAAAGTTCTCAGATGCTGCACTAAGACTTATTGCTTCTAAGCCACCCTTGAAGATGTGGGTGGCTAAGAAAGCTTAACGCTCTTTTGCAGGGAAAGGTCTCTAGCAGAAAACCAAAATCGTCTGACGCTATTGCTGGGGACCTTAAACATCTTGTAGGGCGCAAGATCAAATGCCCGAATGGTCTTACTATGTACTTCGTTCCTGAATCGCTTGCTACTCTCCCTATTAGTCCTAATCTGGATCTAAGCTTTCATAACCCACTGGTTCGTCAAATGTTTTTGCTTCACAATTCTCTTCATGAAGCCTATCCCCCTAACTGCACTGTAGGGTACGACACCAGCGTCTTCAGAATGGATTATTGATAGTGGGTGTACAAATCACATGACTGGCAAAAGAAGCCTTCTTATGGACTCAACCTTACGTCCATCCAACAAGAGCCACATCACATTTGCTGACACTGGTAAAAGTAAGGTATTGGGTCTAGGTAGAGTTGCAATCTCAAGGGATCAACACATGGATAAAGTCATGCTTGTTGAATCCCTTGGCTTCAACTTAATGTCTGTCTCAATGCTTTGCGATTTAAACATGATCGTAATATTTGGAAAATATCGTTGCCTTGTTCTAATGGAATCTGACAAGTCTCTAGTGTTTGAAGGGTATCGAAAAGATGATTTGTACATGGTAGATTTCTCAGCAGGACCACAGCTTGCCATATGTCTTCTAGCAAAAGCTTCAGAATGCTGGCTCTGGCATCGGAGGCTTGGGCATGCTGGCATGAGGAACCTCCACACCCTGGCAAAGAAGAAGCATGTCATAGGCATCGAGGGCGTCAAGTTCAAGAAAGATCACTTATGCGGCGCCTGTGAGGCAGGAAAGATGACGAGGGCCAAACATCCCTCGAAGACAATCATGACTACTACTCGACCCTTCGAACTGCTTCACATGGATCTTTTCGGTCCCACTCATTACTCAACTCTTACTACTACTGCTTGTCTCTATGGCTTTGTCATTGTTGATGATTATTCTAGATATACTTGGGTGCACATAATCCTTTACAAGACTGAAGTGCAGGATGTCTTCAGACGCTTCGCCAATCGAGTAATGAACAACTATGGCGCCAAGATAAAGCATATCAGAAGTGACAATGGCACTGAATTCAAGAACACTGGCCTTGATAGATATCTTGATACCTTGGGCATCACACATGAATTATCAGCCCCATACACGCCACAGCAGAATGGCGTCGTCGAACGCAAGAAGAGAACACTCATTGAGATGGCCAGAACGATGCTAGATGAATACAAGACTCCAAGAAAATTCTGGCCTGAAGCCATTGATACTGCATGCCATACAATCAATCGTGTTTATCTTCACAAGCTTCTGAACAAGACATCTTATGAGCTCCTAACTGGCAAGAAACCAAATGTCAGTTACTTCAGAGTATTTGGCGCCAGGTGCTGGATCAAGGACCCACATCACACCTCAAAGTTTGCACCAAAAGCACATGAGGGTTTTATGCTTGGATATGGAAAGGATTCGCACTCCTATAGAGTCTTCAATCTCTTTCATTATAAAGTGGTTGAAACAGTGGATGTGCGGTTCGATGAGACCAATGGTTCACAAAGAGAGCACCTGCCAACTGTGCTAGATGAAGTTCCATCCAGTGAATCAATCAAGCTAATGGGAAACTGGAGAAATTATACCTTCTGAAGCTCATCCTGAAGAAGAACTTATCATCTCAGCACCTGATCAACCTGAAGACAATGCTCAGCCTGAAGACATTCCCTCTAACAACGACAATGATCGGCAAGAGCAAAATCTTTGCCCTGTACATCCTCGTGTTGCCAATGAAGTGCAGATTGAAAGAATAATTGATAGCATCAATGCACCCGGTCCACTCACTCGTTCAAGGGCAACTCAGCTAGCAAATTTCTGTGGGCACTTCGCATTCGTCTCAATAACAGAACCCAAGAAAGTTGAAGAAGCCTTCATGGAACCTAAATGGATTCAAGCTATGCAAGAAGAGCTTCAACAGTTTGAGCTGAATAATGTATGGGAACTGGTTAAGCGTCCCGATCCTCGAAAGCACAACATAATAGGCACAAAATGGATATACCGCAACAAACAAGATGAGCACGGTCAAGTTGTTAGAAACAAAGCTCGTCTCGTTGCTCAAGGATATACTCAAGTGGAAGGCATTGACTTTGATGAAACATTTGCTCCTGTGGCTAGACTTGAAGCCATACGCATACTGCTGGCCTATGCAAATCATCACAACATACTTCTTTATCAAATAGATGTGAAGAGCGCCTTTCTCAATGGCAAAATTGAAGAAGAAGTGTATGTTGCACAACCACCTGGCTTTGAAGATCCAAAACATCCTGACATGGTATACAAGCTCAACAAGGCACTGTATGGCCTCAAACAAGCCCCTCGGGCCTGGTATGACACACTCAAATACTTCCTGAAGAGCAAAGGCTTCATACCTGGTTCCCTCAACCCCACTCTCTTCATGAAGACATATGATGGTGAACTGTTTGTGTGCCAAATATATGTGGATAACATTATCTTCGGGTGCACCAATCAGAAGTATAGTGAAGAGTTTGGATTTATGATGCAAGAGCAATATAAAATGTCTATGATGGGAGAGCTGAAGTTCTTTCTCGGTCTTCAAATACGACAGCAACGCAACGGCATCTTCATATCTCAAGAGAAGTATCTCAAAGATTGCCTGAAGAAGTTCGGTATGCAAGACTGCAAAGGCTTCACGACGCCAATGCCAGCCAAGCATCATATGGGTCCTGATGACAATGGTAAAGAGTTCGATCAAAAGGTATACCGCTCCATGATTGGTTATTTACTTTATCTATGTGCATCTAGGCCAGATATTATGCTTAGTGTTTGCATGTGTGCTCGATTCCAAGCGGCACCAAAGGAGTCGCATCACTTAGCTGTGAAGCGAATTCTTCGATATTTGGCTCACACCCCAATTCTAGGATTATGGTATCCAAAGGGCTCAAAGTTTGATCTGGTTGGATTCTCGGATGCTGATTATGCTGGTGACAAAGTGGATCGCAAGTCTACATCAGGCACATGTCATTTTCTGGGACGATCACTTGTATGTTGGTCTTCAAAGAAGCAGAATTGTGTATCTCTCTCCACTGCTGAATCTGAATACATTGCTGCTGGATCTTGCTGCGCTCAGCTTCTGTGGATGAAGCAAACACTCAAGGACTATGGCATTCATCTGAAGCAAGTGCCACTCTACTGCGACAACGAAAGCGCCATCAAGATTGCCAACAACCCAGTTCAGCACTCGAAGACAAAGCACATTGAAATTCGTCATCACTTTCTCAGAGATCATGTTGTGAAGGAAGATATTGATATCATACATGTCAACACTGAAGAGCAATTGGCAGATATCTTCACCAAGCCCTTGGATGAGAAGAGATTTTGCAAGTTACGGTGTGAGCTAAATATCCTGGAATCCTCAAATGTCCTGTGATCAGGCACACATCCTAACCCTTATGCATATTGATGACTTAGATGTGCAACACACGAAGTAAATATATCTTCAATCAATGAAGACATACATTCTAAGTGTGAATACATTAATGTGGAATTTGACTTCAGAGCGCCACGATAATTGTGCGTCGTGTCTGGGTCTAATACTTCCTATACGGTGGGTAACGCCACCACCAAATGTTCTATTTGAAGTGTTTCACTCATGGCGTTACCTTGCTATGTCTTCACATTTGGTTTGGCTTCAATCTCAACATGTTTTCATGATTATCTTCACTATGTTGATTTTATACATATATACTATTGTTCTGTCCTCTACAGCATTCACTTATAGCTATGTCTTCTTGTTGAATCTTTTGAACTAAGTGAATGTGATCGGACCCTAACCTCTCTGTGCTTTCTATCTCAAACTCTATCTCTCCAAATCATATGCATTCTATTGAAACTGTCGGATGTCTTCTCTGCGTCCTTGTCAGCAGAAGATACAGAGACAAACCTTAAGTCCGCTTTCAATGCTCATTCCTCCACATGAAACCCGGAGAAGTAGGAACGTCCACCCGACAATCCAGGCGTGCGTGGAACATGGAACAAACTCCAAAATTCTGCATGATGGCCACGTGTTCCTCAGATGCGAATCGCCGGGGGCACCTGTGTAATAACGTAGTGCCGCCCCTGTACCTATAAATACACACTTCACAGCGGTCATTATCTCTTCTTCCACTCTCGCACGAACCCTAGCGCCACCGCTAGCCCTCGACGACGCCGGCGACGAAGCGCTTCGCTGCCGCAACCTCTCCGACGCCGTCTTCACGCCGACTGTGGACATCGTCCTCTCCGCCGTCGCCGTAGGTGTCCTCCGTCGCCAAGTTAGGGCACGGAAGATCGAACTGCTCAGCCTCCTCTTCCACTCTGTCTAGCAGTTCTTAGTGTGGTAAATAAAAGTTCCTTTTTACGGCACCGTTGATCCTATGGCTTTGTCACTTTCTACCACAAGCAGTTTCTATTCACACAAGTTAGATCTCTCTCATACTGCATCTCATAACATGCCTAGTATATTCACTTACGCTTCACAAAGTAGTTAGATTCCTCACTTGTACTGATCTCTGGATTCGTACAAATCTGGAACCAACTCCTATCTATGAGTGAATGTCTTCGCACGATGAGGTCAATGTCTTCTAAATTGATTTATATTCAAAATCTTCTGAGAATGCATATGACCTCTTCCCCTTCCCTCGCACCTTAATGCTGTCACAGGTACATGTCCGTGGGAGAATCCCTTGGTTCTCATAGTCTGCATTCATTTGCAGAATTCTTACAACATCATATCAATTCTCCCGAAGCCAGTTCCTGTGTGTCTAGCAAGCGAAAGCCCTTGAAGCCTTTGAACGTATTGAAGCCTTTCAGTTTAAAGTTCATGGCTTCAAAGAAATCAGCAAGGAAGGGTGGCAGAAAGCATCGTGGAGAAACATCAAGAGATCTGCCAGATGACCTCTCAGAACTATACAAGACAGATCCTGAAGAGGATTACAATCAGCGCAAAACACGAATCCAATGGATTCGACGCTATTGGGCAGAACAGTGGTTCAAGTACAGATTTGTGACAAAGGAATATGCTGAAAAGAATGCCATCAAGCGACCATGGGGAGACATCCTCTACAAAAATCTTCAACCTAGGACCAGAGATGAAGCCATTGAAAAAGGCTTCTATCCCTTCATGGTCCGTGGACCACAGCCTGCGGATGCTGACCCATCGTCACTGCTATGGTGTCGTGACGACATTCTGTTCAAGCGCAACTTTCAGTTTGCCCAGAACTCAGCGAAGCAGAACAAGAAGACATTGGGACTAGACTTCAACCCTGGTCCTTCTGCTCCAAGGGCTAACGGCACCCGTGATGCAGAACCCAATGTCGTCGGTCCTTTCTACAACCTTGAAGGTCTCATCACCCATATCTTGGTTCAAGGGACTGCCGTGAATGAGCCTGCAGCTGACGCTAAATAAGATGAAGCGCCTGCAGCGCCGAAGCCAAAGAAGTTGAAGAAGCCTAAAGCTTCAAAGCCTACCCATTCACCAAAAATCTCACGGGCGAAGCCACTGGCAACTGCACCTCCTGAAGATAGTGTCCAGTCTGAAGATTTTTCACGCATCTCCAAGCCTCAGAAGGTCAAGATGCCTCTACCACACACCAGCCAAGAGCTAACTGCTGCTGCCATTCTGCGCAATGATGCCATTGATCTGTCAAGTGATGAAGATCTTGCAGATGACGCTCTTGAGCAACTCATCAAGAGCAAAGAAGAAGCAGAAATCTTCAATGATCTGCCTCTCTTTGATGTAACAATCATCCACAACTTCATTGATGAATGGTTTGACACGCCAAACATCAGCTTCGATGATCTGCAACTACCCATTGGCCTCAGTGTCGCCTTCCATGGCGCCATTGCTTCAGAGTTAGCCATCGCCCAGCGCATTGTTGAACTAAAGCAGAAGATTGACTTTGAGAAATCTCAGTTCAAGAAGCATATGGCCAAGCTAAGCGTGCAAGACGTGAAGAACTTCAAGATTATGCTGCACGAGCTCAAGGAAGCCTTTCTAAAGAAACGTGCAGAAGCTCAGGGTTCTCGTGAGCGCATGAAGGTCTTGGCTGATAGGTGTGTGCAAGCCTACAATGAGGCTGAGAAGCGCAAGGCCCTTGGGCGTCTTGGCATCGACCCCAGGATGGCTGCCAAGAAGACGAAGAAGCCCACTATGGCTGAACCCGAAGCACCAAGGCAGGAAGCAGATCCCCTTGTCTTCCCAACTAGCATGACTAGCCCGAAGCCAAAGGCCAGGTCAACCGCTTCAGAACTGAAGAAGACCAGGACTGCTGAGGCTGAGGCAAGGAAGAGAAAACATCCTGAAGCCTCTGCCACTGCCCCCGCTAAGAAGAAAAGAAAGACCAAGAAGGAACGGGCTGCTCCCACAGAGCCCTTAATTGTTGAACCCATTTCCATGGTTCACCCCGACGACGATCCACAAGAACGTCAACTGACTGTCCATGAGCCTGCTTTCACAGAGGCTCATGAAGCTGAAGACTTTCCAGCAGCTGATCCCATCGCTGCTGAAGACATTGTTCACCATGACCATGTTGAAGATGATGCAGCCCTTCCTCAGCTAGAGCACCAACAGGTATCATCGCCTGTGCTCACGCACAGCGAACTCATCAGCATTGGTCGTCCACTGACGCCAATTGCACAGGATGCTTCATGGGCGGATCGCCCACAAGAGGAAGAAGACTTTGAGGCCCAGCCAACAGCAACTTCACAGGCGTCACCCGCGTTGCGCAGCCTTCGCAAAGGTCCAAGGCCTCAAGTCTCTGCTGAAGACAATCCGACTGCATCAGCCGCTGAAGAAGAAGTCCCACAAGTTGCCACTCCCCTGTCCCACCAAGAAGCGGTTCTCGAGGAGAATGTGATCGTGACCGACCCTCCTGCTCGTCAAGTGGAGGTTGAACATCTTGAGGCTGCCACTACCAACACCACTGAAGCCACTGATGCTGTCATGGCTGAAGCTAATGTGGAGCCCTCACCAACAAAAGCACCAGAAGTCAGCGAAGCCACTGATCCCGCCGCTTCTGTTCCTGCGTCTGCTGCCGGTCCCCAGTTCAACTATCATGTTGAGCACAGGCCTCAGGTGCAGAAGCCAATCCCAAGATTGCCAAGGTTCCTAGGTCCTGCATCAGCACCTGGCTCCTTCAATATCAATGGCTTTAGAGCAGACAACACATTCTTCAATAGCTCCAGGAACCCCTACTCAAGGGAAAGAATATCATCTGATCGGTTCTGGAGTTATCCACAATGAAGCTATTACTCATGCATTCTTTACAACCAAGGTCGCATCTTCCCACACAAGCGCCTTGACATTGAAGCAATAGCTGGTCTGCCCTGTCTGGAAGAAGCTCTGGATTGCTTCAAAGAGGTTGGACTGCTGTCGTTCGTCACTGACCAAGAGCATTGGAATGAAGAGTTGCTGCTCCAATTCTATGCCACACTTCACATCCGCGGGTATAGCAGAGATCCGAAGACTTGGGTCCTGGAGTGGATGACAGGAAACGTTCATCACGAAGCCAAAGCCTTTGACATCATTGAGCTCATTGGTTTGCCCACTCCTGGCGATCTCTACGAGCATGGCTGTCAGCTTCATAGTGAAGCTATTGAGAGCATCTTTCACAAGACTGAGCCTAATATGAGTCAGATGCTCAGTATGATGAAGCCATTGCCCCAAGATGCTGCTTATCCCACGGAGTTCTTCGTTGAAGACCTTGAGTATCTGCCAAGAACCATTTATCACATCATAAGGCGAACTCTTTGGCCAATCAAAGGACATTCTCCCCATGCCAAGCTGGAAGGTGCAATGAAGACTTTGGTCTTCTACATTCTTCATGGAAAATGCTTCAATACACAGGATTTCTTCATTCGCCAACTTGCTGCATCTGTCTCTGATCTATTTGGTTTGAAGTTCTACGCCCCTTGGGTGATGCGGCTGATCAAACTTCACTCCGCTATCTCATATCAGCCCTCTGCCCGCAATCATCGGATCTTTTTGTCTGATGTGGATATGTCTATTGAAGCCATCTATCCTGAGCCTGCCAAGGAACCTCTAAGTCTTCAGAATGCAGAGCATCAAAGTTTTTCTCAGAATGTTGAAGGCGTTGAAGCCGTAACTCGTGTGTATCCTTTGGCTGGCACTATACGTGCAGCGCTTCCTGCTCTCACTGAAGCCACTGACAATACAACTGCTCCACGGCCCAAGAAGCGCACTCGTGTTCTCAACGACCGAGAGCTTCTTGTGGCTCTTCATCAGAAACAGGATAGGCATCATGACTGGCTGAAGCGTCAAATGCAAAGCCTCTTGGTGGATGTTAATCGCATTCGCAATCTTGCCACCAAGAATGCTTTTGTTGCCCATGAAACCTCTCGCCGCACATGGAAAGGGCTGACGCTGATGTGTTCTGAAGATGATCTTCAAGAGGATGGCTTCTCTGAGTGATTCAAGTTTGACTCCACACCTCCTCGAAGGGCAGTGCTGCGATGAACTCCATCCCTTGAAGACTCTGAGTTCTCTTCCTCTGCTGCAACTGTGAATGCCAGAGTGATCGAGGATGAAGATGATGCTACTTCACTGCCACCTCCTTCAGCACGCTTCGACTCTGCTCCAAGCTCTTCTGCACCGCCAAACACCACCAACGACCCTGCTGCTTCACCTACTCTTCATGGGAACGAGTAGATGCTCTATGTCTTCAAACCTTTTTGGTCCTTACTGACAAAAGGGGGAGAAGCATATGAGTTTTATAGTCTTCAAGCGGGTCCATATGGGCGGGCGCTTTATATTTTGCTTCGTGCTTACAACTCTCGTTTTGCTACATTTGGTTCTTTGAGTTGTAGCACTTAAACTCGATGATCGTATGCTACTTATTTGCCACCTTGTGTTGCGATGATAAATTCCGCATGTGCGACGATAAATTCCGCACTTAGATCATTCTGCAGACGTCCATTTTCCATTATGCATGTCATTATCTTCACATACTTTCTCATGCATAGTGGATTGTCATCATAAGTTGGAGTGGATCTCCACAAGTACAACCTGCCATGTGCATTTGCATTCGAAAAGCAAATTACTTATATGCACATCTTCAAGGGGAGCCCTTGCAACTTATGAAGACAATTCTTTATCCTTTACAATTTCACATACTATATTCCCCGTTGAAAACTTCAACTAGTTTGTCATCAATCACCAAAAAGGGGGAGATTGTAAGTGCATCTAGTGCCACCCCTAGTTGGTTTTGGAGTATTGACGACAAACCTAGTTGAGGGACTAATGTGTTTGTGAGAATTGCAGGATAACACAGGTAGAAGTCCCTCATTGATTCGGTTTTCCTACCAGAGATGACCCCTAAAAATGTATGAAGACATTGAAGTCAAAGGTGGTATATGAAGATATTCACATTGAAGACTATGACAAGAGAAGACATCGCATGAAGCCTATGGAGCTCGAAGACTTAGATCTTTCGTAGTTCTTTTTCTTCCTCTTTGTCGAGTCATAGGAACCACCGTACTGTTAAGTGGGGTCCAAGAGAACCATTCAGAATGACTGAAGTGATGCTTAAACAAAACCTATGTCTTCGAGTGAAGACTTTGAGAGCGAATCTTGTCCAGAGTCGGACAAGTCAGCTTTGCTTGTAGCCCAAGTAAAGTTGCCGTGTGAGTTTGAAATCTGACCATTGTAACACGTGTCAGTTCCTTAGTGACCTAGGGTCATTTCGGACAAATCAGGTCGGGTTGCCAAGTGGCTATAAATAGCCCACCCCCTACAACCATAAACGGTTGGCTGCTCAGATTCAGAGTACGTCTTTTGTCGTTTGAGAGAAACCCACCTCGAAGCCTTTGAGAGAGAATTCCTTGCGAGGATAAAGCCCTAACCACCCAGAGCCAAAGAGAATTAGGCATCACTTAAGTCTTCTTGTCTGTGTGATCTGAAGACTTATTACACTTGAGGACTGTGCATCCTCCAGCCGGTTAGGCGTCGCGTTCTGAGCATCCAAGAGACATTGTGGATTGCCGGTGAACAAAGTCTGTGAAGGTTTGGGAGTCTACCTTAAAGACTTACCAGAGTGATTGGGCAAAGTCTGTGTGACCTTAGCTCAAGGGGAATACGGTGAGGACTGGGTGTCCTGAGCTGCGTGTTCAAGACTGGGTGTCCGGGACTGTGTGTCCTAAGGTTTAAATACCTAGCTGCCCTAACCAGACGTACAGTTGTCACAGCAACTGGAACTGGTCCAACAAATCATTGTCTTCAACGAGTCACTGGTTTCATCTTTCCCTTCCCTTTACTTACTGTTGGTCCGTGTGAAGTCATTGTATGATTGCACTATCTTTTATCTTAACTGAGTGATTGCGTTTTCTGTTTGGCTTCACAATATCTTCCTACCTGATCCTTACTACATTGCTGCTATTAGTCATTGTGCTTTCACTCCGTTGAATACTTGACTATGGCTTGCCTAGTGTAGTCTACCTTCCGCTGCAGGGTAATAGGTTTATTTCTATCGTTTGTCTTCATAACTTCCATGTTTTGAAGACTTTCATAAAAATTGCCTATTCACCCCCCCCCCCTCTAGTTGATATAACGCACTTTCAAGAAATAAATAAGAAGAAGAAAAAAGAAGAAAAAGAAGAGGAGAAGAAGAAAGGAATAGTGGAGAAGAAGAGAAAATAGAATCGGGAACTAGGGTAGAGGGTCGAGGGTTCGAGGGTTCTATAGGGTCGAGGGATCGAGGGTCGAGGGTTCCAGGGTCGTCTAGGGGTCGAGGGTTCCAGGGTCGTTGAGGGATCGAGGGGTCTAGGATCGCCGAGGGGTCGAGGGTCGTCGAACATGAGAGGAAGAAGAGGATAAAAAAAGAAGAGGAATAAGAAAAAAAGAGGAGAAGAAAGAATAGAGGAGAAGATCTCCTCTGTTCTTTCTTCTCTTCTTTTTTTCTTCTTCTTCCTCTTTTTTTTATCGGGAACGAGGGTCGTCGAGGGTCGCCGAGCGGTAGAGGAGAAACCCTAAATAGAAAGTATCGTCGGTGTGAGATACATGTGGCCGTCGGTGTCGGGCACTACATCCACGTCCCACAAGTGACGTGGGCATCGAAGCCCGCGCCACTTGTGGGACGTGAATGTAGTGTCCGACACCGACGGCCACATGTATCTCACACCCACGATACTTGCTATTTAGGGTTTCCTCTACCGCTCGGTGACCCTCGACGACCCTCGTTCCCGATAAAAAAAAGAGGAAGAAGAAGAAAAAAAGAGGAGAAGAAAGAATAGAGGAGTTCTTACTCCTCTATTCTTTCTTCTCCTATTTTTTTTTCTTCTTCCTCTTCTTTTTTTATCCTTGAAGCATTGTGGAGGCCACCCCAAACCCTAGAAAAGCAGCGTCGAGGCCACCCCAAACCCTAGAGAAGCAGCGTTGAGGCCACTAATTAATATTAGTTCTACATTTGCCACTAATATATCCATCTGTCATATTTGCATAATAATTGCCATGTTGTCAATATTTGTAGAAACTATGGACACTGCCCGAGACAAAGTACAAGAAGAGTTGTTGGGGGACATAATCGCACGAGGAAGTGATGCCGTCTGCTTGTTGTTTCTTAATATGGTCTAGAAGCAGCTGGCTATGATTATGATGGCTCCGGTGACCTAATGCCGGTGCAAGAAGGAGACCGTGAGGATGGCTCCGGTGACCCAATGCCGGTGCAAGAAGGAGACCGTGATGACGTCTCCGGTGACCGAACCGAGTCCGGCCAGGTATATATATTAGTTAAGCTTCTGCTGACTAGCTAATTGATGCATTCATTGTTTTGGTATGTACACATATTAATTAAGTTTTTGTTCTTTTTTCTAGCCCTCCGGATCGAGCACAACTTCGGTAAAGAGATGAGGCCCGAAGAAAAAGTTGAGCTCGGATGAAAAGTTTGAGATCATAGCAATCGCGCCCGACGGCCAACCAATTGAACCCCTCCGGACAAAGAGCGCATTTGTTGCTCAGTGCGGGGTTTTGGTTAGGGACAAGATCCCGATCAGCATCCAGCAATGGTTTAAGCCGGCTCCAGAAGACCCTGAGGTGTCTTATGTCAATGATATGCAGAAAAATGATCTTTGGACTGAGCTGAAGTCAAATTTCACCCTACCGCCAAAGGATAATCCAGAGAAGCCAGTTAAAGAGCAATTAATCAAGTTTTTTGCTCTTAAGAGGATGGCAGAACTATTCAGGAGGTGGAAAGAAAGATCTAAATAAGTTTGTCGAAAATAATGAGACACCAGAATTCAAGGGCAGATATGAGAAGACCAGAGATCACTGGCCCGCATTTGTGGCCCACAAGACATCGAAAAAGAGTAAGAAGATATTGGCGACAAACAAGCACAATGCTGCGAAGAAGAAGCATCACCATCACACGGGTTCAGGTGGCTACCTCGTAGCCCGGCCTAAGTGGGCCAAGACTGAGAATGATCTGGTTGATAAAGGGATCGAACCAAAGACAATTAACTGGCCAGACCGTTGCCGGACTTGGTTCTTCGGGGCTGGCGGAACCTTGGACCCTGTAACAGGAAAGTGCATTTGGACGAACGATCAAATGGACATACCAGTCAGGAAGCTTCAGCAGTATATCGAAGCAGCGCAACAAGGGACGTTCTTTCCAGACAGAGAGAACGACGAGCTCATAATGGCCCTCGGGAATCCTGAGCACCCTGGACGGACATGAGGCACGCCAGGCTCCATTCCGTGGAAGGTTGGGTTTCCGGACGCAGGCAGTTACAAATCCCATGAGAGGAGGAAAAAAGTGCAGCAGACCCAAATGCAGGCGCTGCAAGCAAGGGTACAAGCGATAGAGGAACGAGAAGCAAATCGCAGCAAACGTGCTGCCGAAGCTTCCCCCGAAGCTACCCCGCCATCTCAGCGGAGAAGTAGCGTGGCTTCCACCGAGCTGCTTCAGCCGGAGCATGCCTTGACAGCTCCTACCAGCTATCCCGTGAATGCTATCACGGAGTCTCAAAATTACCACCTTATGACGGAATGGATGAATTTGAAGGTCAAGGCAGCTGTTGGCTCTGTTTACCCTACTGAACCCGGCGCAACTTTTCACTGCCGGCCGATTCCAGAAGGATATGCTAGGGTGATGGTGGATGAAATAACGGAGGGATTTGAGGACCTCCAGCTTGACCACCCTACCGGTGAAGGGGAGACTAGGCTGGGGTCTGCTCTGAAGACTCCATGCCTATGGCGGTAGGAGCTCATCAACCTTCCGAACTGGATGCCTCCGCCTCCTCCTCCTCCTCCGGCAAGTCAGGGCACTCCGCCTCCTCCACCGCCTCCTCCTCCGGCGAGTCAGGGCACTCCTCCTCCTCCAGCGCCTCCTCCTCCGGCGAGTGATGATCAGGGCACTCGACCGGCTCCTTCTCCAACGCGTGGCGGCACTCCGCCTCCTTCTCCGCCTGCGCCGACGCGCCCGAGCAGCCAGCCTCCTCCTTCTCCGCCTCGTCAGCAAGGGCGGAAGAGACCTGCCGCCGCTCCGGCTGCTCCGGCGCATCGTAGTCCTTCTTCTCCACCTCGTAAGCAAGTAAAGAAGACAACCGCTCCGTCTGCTCTGCCGGCGTCTAGCAGTACAGCCAGAGGCGGGAGGAAATACATATTTGGTCCTTCTCTGAAGACTCCAGAGAAGTTACCATACGAGAGGACCCCGGAGGAGAACACCGAGATCGCACGAACCGAAGTGGATGACTGGTTTCAAGGGTTGAAAGCAAAGAGACATACACCTCTGGAGGAGAAGGTAGATCCGGTGAAAGCGAAGCGCACTCTGGCTGCCCTGACAAAACCACCCAAGTCTGCGCCGAAAGGAAACTATGAGCGCATTATTGGAAAGGAATTTGCCGAAGCGGAGCGGTCGGGAAGTACTGTTAGTGATCAAAGGCTGAAAGAACGACGAGCTGGAAAACAAATTGCCCAGCTCGGCGAACAAGCGAAGCAATCGTGCCCCCTGCTCAAGGTGCCTAGCGACAACGTCGCTAATGATCCGAGGATGGTGCCCGGTTATAGCAATCTTGTCGATTACCTACCCGACGATGTACATTATGAACCCATGGAGGTGCAGATACAAAGATACGAGTACGGGAAGCCTCTCGTCAAAGAAGATGCGAAGATTGCATGATTGGTACTTGAAAATCTGCAGAGACTCTAGGGGGAGGAGTACTTTGTATGTGAAAGTTAAAAAGGAGCATGACCTCATTGGAATTGAACTGTTGCATGTTCCATTTGAGGAGTTCTTTCAGTTTTTCAATCAATTGGCCCTTGATAAAACAACGGTCACCTGCTACTGTCTGTAAGTAGTACTACTTTTGTCATTAAGTCTCTCTATATAGCTCAGCTCTTTCATTGCATGTATTTATAATCATCCTCACTATATTATGCAGATTGAAGATCGCCGAATTGAAGAAAAGACAAGTCGGTGATATTGGGTTCATTAACACATATCTCATAGATGCAACTCAGGTTAAATTTCATGCCGCAGATACCGAGGCCAACTTGCTACGATCGTTGGTAATAAATGAAAACAAAGATATAATACTCTTTCCTTACAACTTCAAGTGAGTGTTACTGTCTTGTGCGTATTCGGTTTCCCTTATATATATATTAGTCAAGGTTATAGTAATGTAATTGATGAGTTATGCATGTGTGCAGTTACCACTATATTCTCCTAGAGATTAAGCTTGAGCAGGGACTAGTAACTATCTTAGACTCAAAACGAAAAGATCCCCAGGACTATGCGGACATGACTCAAATGCTCGATAAGTAAGTTAAATCAATCATTATCCACCATATCAGCAACTTTGTTCATTTCCTGATATATCAAGTAATTGTTTTCTTTGTCTGGCAGGGTTTGAAAAAAATTCTCCAAAAAAGCTCCAGGACTCCCGAAGAAGTTGCAATTTACACACCCGAAAGTAAGTACTATAGTAGCATGTTCCGCGCATCTCCTATTGATTTGGCATCCTTTCTTATCAGTTTAATTGACCTCTATTTCTTGTAAAGTGGTTGTGGCAGGAAAAAGGGAATGATTCCTATGGATACTACGTTTACGAGTCTATCCGCCACACGACCTGTGAGCGGGGCTACACTGACGAACAATATGAAGTACGTAAATAACAACATTCATAATTTTATTTTATTACCATCATTTGTGTTGAGTTTCATTCATTCATATATATATGTATTGACCCCCTTCTTCAAATTAGATGTTTCGGAAGCGGGATGAACTCCTAGCACCAGCTCGCATGCGAGCAATTCAAGAGGAATTGGCGGCATTCTTTCTTGACCACGTGATCGCTGAAGACGGAGAATACTATGTGGACCATGAGTCCGTATGACTATATTTGTAAGAGATAATTATTGTATATATGAAGCCGGTAGTGTCGGATAGATATACGAGAACTTGTTGTTCGACCAATCTCTCGGAGAAGGAGAGGTGGTCGATATCACTTCTCTCTGTATGCATATATGTTCATGACGATCTTCTGTTTCCTTCGTTTGCTTACTAGCTAGCTAGCGTGTCTAGTCCTCTCTATACGTATGTATAGTACGTAGCGTCGACCAAGCACGGACATAAGAAAGGACACTTCTCTCTATTAATTATAGCTAGCTAACACAATATATGAAACACCTAAATTAACCCCCCAAAACCCCCAAACCCCCCCCCCCCCCCTTCAAAAAAAACAAAAATCCCAGGCACAGAAATGCTGACGCGTGGATGTCTATTGGTCCCGGTTGGTGCCACCAACCGGGACCAAAGGGTCTCCTGCCTGGACTCCGCGCACAGGCCACGTGGAGGCCCATCAGTCCCGGTTCTGGATTGAACCGGGACTAAAGGGGCAGGGCATTAGTAACGACCCTTTAGTCCCGGTTCAGGAACCGGGACAAAAGGCCCTTATGAACCGGGACAACAGACCCTTTTTCTACCAGTGACTTCTGTCCTTTCTAGCTGTTCTACTGTACAATTTTGTGTTGCCATTTTTTGTCATATGATTTCATGTTGCTGGTTCCCATAGCATTTTCCTGCTCTTATTTGTCTAATGTTATCTATCGGTGATAGCACGTGTGCCTCCGAGTGTGTATGTGGTACATTGATGTTGTTTTGTAACCTTTGACTCGACCAAGGGCCACCGAGTATGTATGTGGTCTACTTTTATTGGACATCCTCCCTCCTCAACCCTCAAATCTTTCAACCTATTTCTTGCACGGTTTCTCTGGTACCAATATGTCCAATTCGTCAAGCCTCTAGCAAAACATAGAGATATACCCAGTTGAAGGTCTCAATGTAGAAACAATTATGGGACGAAAAATATTCTTCTATAAATTCACAAAAAAATGATAGTACCAAATGGATTGCTTGCAAGGTGTTCATATTCATGCTTAAGGCACGTGTAAATTTATATCAAAATATTCTTTTTGTGCCTGAAAAAATTTAATGCTCGAGAAAACAACCTTGTAATCATAAAAATTAATTTTAAATTGCATAAAATGAATTTTAAATCATCTCACAAATCTAATGAAAATTTACACACACAGAAAAGAAAATCGTATTCATGACTAAAAAAGTCGAAAATTGTTGACAATTGATTTTTTTTTTACCTCAGAGCTCATCCACTTGTTTGACACTTCTCTACTATAAATACAGAGAAGAAAAGGTTAATCACGTATTCACGTCTGGGCAGCACATGTGTGGTTCATGCAGCAATAGTACTATGGAGTGGCGAAAAAGCATTGCAGAGACCGAGCTCCACATAGCTCTTTATTTTTTTTCAGCGAAAATACTATTTTCATACATTGAAAAATTCTGAAAAAAAGTCTATACATACATGTGTATTTGTATTATACACGTATGAAATTTCATGAACATATATGTTTTCATGTAGTGTATATGAAAAAGATAAATACACAGATTAATATAGGCTATATCTTTGTTGTTTTTATGTCAGATATTTATCTTTTTTGTGTAGCACGCAAATAACTGAATTACATGATGAAACTTTTTACCTACTTGACAAATATGCATATGTATTTGTATAAAAAATTGATATTTTTTGAAACTTTTAAGTATATTTTGAAAAAAAATTTGGCAAAACGGGCTCAATGGAGCCCGGCCTCTGCAACGCCGCACTCTATGCAGTCGCTCCTTCTTCCTTGTGATGCCTCGGCTAAGCTCCAACGACAGTAAGCAGTGCCGATCTCATCTGTGACAGAGAGCTTTCCGCCTTCTATCTCAACACGCACGCTCCCACTTGAGATGCAACCACAGCAACTGGTACTCACGGTCACGGTGTGCGTGCGCCTAGCTGCTCGTCCAGCTCCATCATCTGCCGACCCATCTACCGCCGCACCAGCTTCTGTTCGAGGATGGCCGACAGCAGCGGCAGCATCCGCTGCCCAGCGGATGGCCCTTCCTTGCCCAGTCGTAGACTCCTGAGAGAGCGCTTGTTCCCATCCTCCTTTTTCTCTACACTGCTCCCGCCTCAATGCTTGTGGTATCCGATGTTGTGTTTGTGGAAGCGGTTGTTGTTCGAGCTGGTGGCACGCAGAATCTCATTGGAGCCGGTGGCGTTGTGGCCGGAGCACATGAGCTTCTGCTGCTTGACGTCGACGATGACAGACCTCACCTAACTCAGTCTCGTCCGTGTTGAGGGTTACGTGATACTGGTTTGCGTGGGCGTTGAGGTGGAAGGAGCCGATGGCAAGGCAGAGGGTGTTGTCGCCAAGACCGAGGTGCATCGCGGTAGTCGGCCTGACCATCATCTGCACGGTCAGAATGTTAGCCTTCTTCCATTGTTTTTTTCTCAGGGTTTTTCTGCCCTTTCCATGATCGACGGGCTCTAGAGCATCTTATCGGGAAGACGATGCTTCTCCGACACGGACGGCGCTATTGGTTTAGAGCATCTCCAGCCGTTGGCTCTCAGGAGGCGCTAAAAATCGCCTCCGAATACGCACCGGCGCAAAACGCGCGCTAAGGGTATGATGTCATCCAGTCGCGGCTTTCATGAAATTTTTTAAACGGTACAAGCATGGCGCAAATTCAACCATTTCGGCGACTTCAAATCAAATTGAACCAAACACGGCACAAACACACCCACTCATACATATTTAAAATATTTTACAAAAAGAAAAAAACACACTACTAGGGCCGCATGCAATCTCGCTCACCTCGCCGCTCCTCGCCGGCCACCGCCCTTGCAGTTCTACAAGCCGAGGAGGCTGTAGAACCGCGTGTAGTCGCCGCCATCGTCGTCGTCGTCGTCGCCGCCTCCACCGTGGCCGCCGTCCCTGCTGCAACCCTCCCCTGGTTGGCACGGCGGGTTGGACGGTCCGGCGCGTCCTCGTCGTCGTCGCTGTCGAGGATCACGACGCCGTGCTCGTCCTCGCGCCCACGCTTGCGGGCGGCGATCTCCTCCAGGGTCCGGGTCTGCCGGGCCATCTTAGTCCGGAGGTAGTCGTCGCGCGCCCATCGTACGGCGTCCGCGTCGGAGAAGCCGTGCCGGGCTATCTCCTCGTACTCCCAGGGGAGGCTGGGCTCCGGTTAGGACGCGACGAGGACGAGGCGCCCAGAAGCGGGGGTGGAGTCGGCGATGCGGATACCGGAGCTGCAGGTACGCCAGCTGACAGGCGTGTCCTAGGGCTCCGGCTTGACGGGTGTGTCCTCGGGCTCCGGCATGACAGCGGAGGCAGGGAGAGCCGGTCGACCGACCGGACGAGGAGGAAGACGCCCCGGGTCCATGCGCCTCGGCGTCCACGAGCTCCCACGGCGGCGAGAGAAGGACAGGGCGAGGGGTACTCCAGCTTCGGCGTGTTAGCGCCCTCGATGTACTCGATGACAGCGTCCAGCGTGCGGCCGGGCACGCCCCACCATCGGCGCCGCCCCTCGGAGATGAGCCTGCCGGAGGGCATGACGCCGTTGGTGGCCTCGAACTGCTCGGCGTGACGGCGGCGAAAGTACGGCTCCCAGAGTGGGCTGTCGGGGACGTAGCGCGGCCCCTCCCTCGACGCCCGCGGCAGAGAGGCGCGGATACGTGTAATCTCCGCACGCCGCGCCACCCCGGTGGGCGGTGGTGGCACCGGGACCCCGCCGGCGCTGATTCTCCACGCCCCGGGCACCGGCATGTCCGGCGGGACCGGGTACTCGGCCTCGAAGAGGAGCCGAGTTTCGTCCTCGTGAAGGTGGCGGCGGCCGAAGCCATTCGCCGCCGCGCCGTCGCCTAGGAATCGTTCGGCCATTTCTTTGAACTGGGACGGCGAGTGGAGAGGGAGGAAGGGGAGAGAGGGCGCGTCGGCGGTGAAGACTCTGTGCGTGCCACCGGCGCGCTGGGGTTGGCTTATATAGGCGGAGGCGACGCGAGCACGCGTGGCCGCCTCGTCTACGCGTGGCATGGCGCGGGGACACGCGTCGTCACGCCTTCACTGCGCCGCCCGTGAGGCATCAATGGCGGAGGCTGACCGGCGCGGCAGCGCGCGGCATTGATTCGCCGCGGGAAACGAGGCGATGAGAACGACGAAGCGGCGAGAAGCGAGACGAGTCGCTAACAAGGAGGGCACGCGGCTCTTTCGCGTCAAAAACGATTCGCCTGGCGCCCCCGAGTTCTCTCCAGCGCGTCGGGTTCGTATTGGGTTCGCCGACGTCAATTTCAACTCGAGCCGATGAAAATTAAGCCCTTAGAATGTGACTGGGCTGATTTTTTGGCGCCAGCAACTAAAAAATCGCCTAGAGAGTGTTGTTAGGGACGCGGCTGGAGATAGATCTTGCTCTTATGGGGAAAGACGATGCTTCTTCGACGCGGATGGCGCTATTGCTCAGATGAGATCGCTAGCGTTTTTCGCGGAGTTTAGAGCCAAGCGAACTTGGATCGTGGAGTTAGGTCACCATCAGCGATGATAACGGTGATGTGATAATTCAAAGTAAAGCCAGTGGCAATACTTTCCTGCCTTGTCACATACATGTACGTGTCTGCAATGAAAACCTTATGTTCCTTCTATTTTATTCAATCTCTCTCTGTGCACAGATGTGTGTACGATGGAAACCCCTTTTTTAGTTGGATAGAATCCATCTTTTCCTTCTAATCTATTAGGTCTCTTTTTATTACACACGGATGTTCGTGTCCCTTGCAGATATATTATTCACACACAAAAAAAGTTGGTTTAAAGATTGTTTAGTTCAAATTGAATACGGATGAGTGTCCGCTGGAAATTAATCGGTGTATTCCCAAGTTTGTACGTGTGTCCTTGCCAAATTTGTACGGTGCTTGTTTGGCTTGTATACGCGTATTGCCGCAGGAAACCAATGTGTGCCCCTGCAAAAAAAAGTCCTTGCTTAATCTTAACCATCGATACATGTTATTTTTTTTAGTGTCAAATCATCATCGTTAGTTTTCTATCGTTTTAAATATACTAGCAAAAGAGTCCGTGCGTTGCAACGGGAGAAAAAACATAACACACGCTCTTAACTCAACAACCATCACTCAAGACCACAATAGGTCCATCTTCTTTATTTTTACGAGGCATCATATTTATGTTGTTGCTTATCCTTCTTCTCACTCTCACCGGCGATGGCCTCGGTGTTCACACAAAACAATAAAAAACGTGTGTTGAATATGGTTAATCCTAAGGCGTCTCTCTCCCTCTCTCCTCCCTCTCCCTCTCTCTCTCTCTCTCTCCCTCTATCGCTCGCTTTCTCTCACTCTCGCGATGAGAAATCTGTTGTTTTCCCCTGCGACATTTTTCAGAGGTATGCATATGTAATTATCGATGTTTTATTTTCCGTATATGGTTATAGTGGGGTGTTTATTTTCAATCAGATCGCCGCCGGTATGAAAAAAACGAATCTTGCACTATAAATTATAAGTTTGCTTCCATAACAATATTTTAAAAATATTTAATAGGTAAAATTAACATCATATTTAGATTCCACACATTGTTCAAATAAAATTTCATATATAATATGTTAAAATCGAAGTTACGATTTAAAAGATACAGATAATTTAGAAAATCATTTGGTTTAACTCAAATATATTCCAAAATAATATTTAAAAATACTTAACAGGTAAAAATAATCTCCTATTCATATTCTACATATTTTTCTAATCAAATTTCATATATAGCATGTTCAAATCGGAGTTACGGTTTAAAAGATATGGATAATTTTAAAAAGAATTTGTTTGACTTAAATATGATCCGCGGATGAATTACCTAAAACATCAGGGGGGTTTCGAAAAATGTAAAATAACGGTTCGGGTGTGACTTAGATCCGGACGGCGGGTTGATTTCAAAAAAAATATAGGGACTTTTGTGTAAAATACAAAAATAACAATTCGTTTTAACTTAAAACGGGACTGCAGGTTGAATTATCTGAAATAGAGGGACTTTTCTGAAAAATGCCATGACGGATGAAAGAAACCCAATTTACTTTATTGTTAGGTAAAGATAATAGATAGATAGATTTCTAGAGCCAAAAGTCACCTAAGGGGGCACCTGGGTGGGCACAACCCACCAGGGCGCGCCTGCCCCCCAGGGGCACCCAGGTGGGTTGTTCCCACCTGGTTGCCCCGCAGACCCTGAACCGACGCTATAAAATTCTATTTTTGGAGAAAAAAATCAGGGAGAAAGAATTATCACGATCCACGAGACGGAGCTGCCGTCACCTCCTATTCTTCATTGGGAGGCCAGATCGGGAGTCCGTTTGGGGCTCCGGAGAGGGGGGTCTTCATTCTTCGTCATCACCAACCCTTCTCCATCGCCAATTTCATGATGCTCCCCACTAGGAGTGAGTAATTCCTTCGTAGGCTCGCTGGTCGGTGAGGAGTTGAATGAGATTCATCATGTAATCTAGTTAGTTTTGTTAGGGCCTGATCCCTAGTATCCACTATGTTCTGAGATTGATGTTGCGATGACTTTGCCATGCTTAATGCTTGTCACTTTGGGCCTGGGTGCCATGAAATTCAGATTTGAACCGTTTATGTTATCATGATTACATCCATGTTCTAGATCCGATCTTGCAAGTTATAGTCACCTACTACGTGTTATGATCTAGCAACCCTGGAGTGACAATAGTCGGTACCACTCCCAGTGATGACCGTAGTTTGAGGAGTTCATCTATTCACCGAGTGGTAATGCTTTGTTCCGATACTCTATTAAAGGGAGGCCTTAATATCCCTTAGTTTCCTTATGGACCCCGCTGCCACGGGAGGGTAGGACAAAAGATGTCATGCAAGTTCTTACCATAAGCACGTATGACTATTTACGGAATACATGCCTACATTATATTTATGAACTGGAGCTAGTGCCATATCGCCCTTGGTTATGATTGTCACATGATGAATATCATCCAACAAATTACCGATCCAATGCCTATGAATTAATCTTATATTGTTCTTGCTAAGTTACTACTGCTATCGTTACTGTTGCACTTGCTAAAAAATTGCTGCTATCACTGTTACCGTTACCATCGCTGCTGCTACTATTATCAAAACTGTCATATTACTCCGCTACTGGTCACTTGGCTGCAGATAAATAATCTCTAGGTGTGGTTGAATTGACAACTCAGCTGCTAATACTTGCAAATATTCTTTGGCTCCCCTTGTGTCCAATCTATAAATTTGGGTTGAATACTTTACCCTTGAAAACTGTTGCGATCCCCTATACTTGTGGGTTATCAAGACCTTTTTCTGGCGCCGTTGCCGAGGAGCGTAGCTATATTTGTTGAGTCACTTGGGATTATTATCAATTTATCACTATGAAGAATCTGAAGGATGCTAAGACTAAGATTTATTCCTCAAGACGAGGGGAGGTAAGGAATTGCCATCTAGCTCTACTTTAGATTCACCTTCTGTTATAAGCAAACTTGCAACACCACCACATGCTATTAATCCTGATATATTGCAAGTTATTGATGATGCTACTTCTGCTATGAATGATACGTATGATGATGCTAGTACCTTTCTTGATGATGATGATGTGCCACTTGGTGACTTTCTTGATGAATAAATTGCTAGAGTAAGACAACATGATGTTGTTGAATCTAATGATGAGCTTGAAACTGAAAATCTTGAAACACCTGCTAGAACTAGCCTTCCTAGATATGAATTGCCTAAGGTACCGAAAGGTTATGTTATGAATGAGGAGACAACTAGAGACATTCTTGCTTCTAAGGATAGAGATGATCAAGAGAAATTATTATGCAAGTATAAAGAAAAATATCTGAATGCTAGAATGCAATATGATCCTAAGTTTGCTACTTCACCCATCTTTATTGATGATAAGGATTATGAATTCTTTGTCGACCCAGAGTTAATTACTTTGGTTGATTCTGATCATTTCCATGATTATGAAACTGAAACTGTTGTGGCACATCTTACTAAGTTGAATGATATAGCCACCATTTTTGCTCATGATGAGAGGACTCATTATTACTATATTCTCAAATTATTTCCGTTATCATTAAAGGGTGATGCTAACACTACTAGGGAAAACCTTATACACATAAATTTAGCAGTAGCGCGTGGCAAAAACGGGCGCTAGTGCTAAGTAGCAGTAGCGCGCATGCGAAAACCGCACTACAGATACAATAGTAGCAGTAGCGCGTGCACATGAAAAAGCGCTACGACTAATATTCCCATTGCCAAAACGATAGGCTACGCATAGCAGTAGCGGTCTTGAGAGAAGCGCGCTACCGCTAGGACATAAGTAGCAGCGCGTTTCACGCGGAGAGCGCTACTGCTAATGGAAATAAAATGAAATGAAAAACAAATGGAAAAGTAAATAAAAAATAAAGAAATAGAAAAAGGAGAAAGGAAAAAATAAAATGTAGAGCAAAATAAATGAAAAAGCGAAAAAAGGAGAAAGGCATAGCAGTAGCGTTTGCTCGTAAGAGGCGCTATAGCTAACGTAGCCGCAGCGCGTTTCCTAGACCCCCACTATAGAAACAGAAAAGGGAATTACATAGCTATAGCAGTAGAGCGTTTTGTGAAAATCGCTATAGCTAACTTAGCTATAGCGTGTTTCGCGAAAAGCGCTACCGCTAAGTTTGACTTAACCAAAAAACTGTTTCACCCCGGCCACCACTTCTCCCCCAAATCCCTCGACCCACCCCGCCGCCGTCTGCCCGATTCGCCATCGCCCCACTTCGCCGCCGTCTCCTGCCGACGTCGACGCCCCCGGAGCCACCAGAGCCGTGTGTCGTCGACGCCACCGGAGCCGCCCCCAAATCCACCGGAGCCGCACGGCCACATCAACACGACTGGAGCCGCAGTCGACGCCACCGGATCCTCCCTCGCCGTCACCGGAGACGCCCCTGCCTCCCTCGCCACCACCGGAGCCATCCTCTGTAAGCCCCCACCCCTCCTCTCTCTCTCTAAATTAGTTAGGTTAATTTAGTTAGTAAAAGAATTTAGTTAGGTTAATTTAGTTAGGAAAAAAAATTTAGATAGGGCTTTGACAGAGACGCCCCTGCCTCCCTCGCCGTAGGAAAAAATTGTATATGCTTAACTAGGGCAGTAGGGTTAGGGTTGTAGTGTTTAATTACAAATGTTAGGAAAGTAAGGTTTAACTAGATGTTAACTAGGGTGGTAGGATTTAGTTTAGAGAAAAAAATAAATATAAAAATATAAATTTCTATTAGCGTTGCCAGTCTAGTAGGTTCTTAATTTTTAGTGAATTTTTATTAGGACAAATATTTAGGACATAATTTGAGTTCTAGGTTCATAATTTGAGTTCTAGGGTTCATCCATCTATATTTGGTTTTTGAATTGAGTTTCAGAGAGCATGAGATTTGTGTAGATTTTCTTGAAGTGTCAAACACTAGGAGATGCAAATTTGAAGTGGTCATGATATATGAAAAATCCTCAGCTGTGTTTGCTCATTGATCATAATCGACATTGAAGTGGTTCGATTGTGCCCAAGTGGCCTTTTGTTGTTTCCAGGGAATGAAGCCGAGTGGCCTATGTTTTGCCGGAATGTTGATTCATTTCTGTTCCGGCAAAATTTAGGTTCTCGATTTGTCCACTTTTTAGCAAAGGTGATGCCGAAATTTTCCATGAATTTCGGCATGACTTGTGCGACAAACTAGGACATATCGAGTGCCCGGGATTTGCCGCACCGGGAAGGAGTCAATGTTCCTGCAAAACAATAGGCCTTTTTATGTCATTATTCATTTTATTAGGTCTAGAATTAATTGACTAGATTTAATCGTATGAAACATGGCTAGCAACGATGAAGGACAGGGTTCTGGTGATTGCGACGACATCTACCGGGCTGCAGACGAATTTTTTAGCCTTGCCGACATGCAGACCGGTGCTGAGACTGAGACCGACGCTGAGACTCAGACCGGCATCGAGACCGGCGCTGAGACTGAGACCGGCGCTGCCTCGGGGAGCGGAGCTGGTGTGGAACCGAAAGCAAAGAGGCAACGGCCTCCTAACAAACTCGGGACTACTAGACTGGTGGTCATGGAGGTGCACGACGACAATTTTGAGCCAAAGGCGCCCGAGGAAGCACGTCGATGCTACGGCAATCAAATGGGTTGCATCATACGGACAACCTCCACCATCAACGATGAGAAACTACAGAAGATAGAAAATATGAGGAGCTCCCTCCTAAAGAAGTTTCACCAGATATTCTTGTTCCCGGGCCGGAATGAGAAGGATTATGAAGATCCAGATGAGGACCCGACAATGATGAAGACCCAGGTCGAGTGAAAGCAAAGATCATCGACAAGAAGGAACCCTACTCCGATATTGTAAAGGATAATCCGACAATCACGGAAGAGCAGTTTCAAATATTCAAGGAGGCTTGCGAGGCCGAAGCTGCCAAAAAAAGTCTCAGTACATGAAGGGGCTTCAAGAGAGGAACATTGGGAGCCACCACCTCGAAAGTCGTGGTTACGGCGGAAAGAGGTCCAAATGGGCCAAGGAGGACGCGGAAGCCGCGAGTCTGGGCATCCCAGACCCCTTGGCGGATTTCGCTGTCCCGTAGGAGCGTGACGTCCTCAGGGCCCGGCAGCGTTGGGACCCAGTGAAGAAGGTTTACGAGACAAAACTAGTCATTACGGAGTTCATGAGACTGCTGGTAATTTTAGTTTCTGATCAATTCGACTGCACACGTTAGTCATATTTGTAAACGATCCTTGTGCCTTTTGCAAAGAGAGCAGCACCGAATTGCGGCCGAAAGCGACTCGCCGTCTGAGGCATTGGCGAGGCCCAAGTGGGACACTCCATTCAACCGGGCGTTGAACATGTTGAAACGACAACTGGTGGATACTCGACCGTCGTATGGACGCGTGCACGGTGTCGGAGACGGTGCCACGTGGAAGAAGTACTACCGTGAGACCACGGTGGAGAGAAAGGAAAGACGGAGGTTAACTGAAGAAAACATCGACAAGAAGGTTGAGATTGCAGTTGAGAAGAAATCATCTCAGACAGTCGCAACAGCGGTAGCTGCCGCAAAACAGGTGGTTGCAGATTTGTCTACTTCCTTGGTGACGGGCGTTTTCACTTGGACAAGGCAAAATCCAGAAAAAAATGCAGAGGACTTTCCCCTTGCTGACTTCTTGGGGAGCAGCTCGACTAGCGTTGCACCAGCACCTGCTCCCGCACTGGCTCCCGCACCGGACGTGCTCGGTGGTGCTTCGTCTTTGGCTGAGCTCGACGCCCTCACGGTATCTGTCACACCAGCCCCCTTCAATATAAATGTATAATATCCCGTTTCCGTTGCCTTTCGGATGTCTCATGTCGCAGACTTTTCTTTGCAGGCCGATGAAACCCCGGGCACCATATTGTACACCATCGGCGACCAGAAGGTGGACGTGGGGAAGGCGACGATAATGGAGCCGAAGGAACCATTGTTCCACAGCCGGCCGATCCCCCCAAATGTCTTCAAGGTTTCCGTGGCCAGTGTCAAACCGGGCCATGAGAATTTGCCTCCTCCAATACTAGTGGGGGATGACGACGAGACACCGCGGCGGCTTGGTGATTGTTGCAATGGGTGGGTCCTGTTGTGGCCAAAGAGTCTGCTTCGTCTGGAGGCGGCCGGGAGCACACCCACGAGCATGCAGCCTCGGCAAGGTATGAACATCAACACCCCACCTACCCAATTAGCGTCGGGTGTCGGGTTGGGTGATAGCGGATGGGGTAAGGAGGAGGCTCCATTAGTCGCTGATGACGTCGCCATGGATGAGGATGAGGACGACGATGGTGCTGAAAAGTATGTCTATACTGGCGCCTCCTCAGGGTTTGAGCGTCATGAGCCGGTGCCTGAATTGTCGTCTCAACGTATTATGGACGACCTTCCAGTAGTAAAGAAGTCGAGGAAGAGAGCGAGGAAAGGCAAAAAAGCTGATTCTATGATCCAGCCGCCTAAGCAGCCTCGGCTTCAGGACCATATAGATATCCCTGATGCGGATAAATGGCATATCCCCGGTCAACCAATCCTACCTGCAACAGCGCTACGGGCCAGATTTGGCGATCTAAGGAGACTTCATGACGATGTGCTGCGGGTAGAGAAAGGCCTCATCGCATCGAAAGATTCAGGATACCCACTCTATGTGGTTAACGTTCCGCGGCAAATGTCGTACGTCGACAGCTTCCCCGCGGATAAGTTCTTCCTCCAATTCGATTACATATTCGACATGTTTCATGTGAAGAAGCTGGATTTTACGTTTGTCCGCCTTTATGCCTTGCACATGAACTACATGATCGGGGTTGAGCAGACATCTCATATCTGTGTCGCTGACCCGTACTACATGCATGAGGGCTTCTTGGGAGTCTGCACAAAGCACCGTGAATACGCGAGGGATTACATCGTCAATTTCATGCTCGCCAATAAGGACAAGGAGGCGATTCTCGTGCCTTATCATCCCGTGTAAGTCATCTGTGCTGCTATCCTTCCTTCGATTTCAATCATTCATTTGCATGGTGGAGGCTAATTATTTTGAGGTGTACTTATTTTGTGCAGCGGCGGGCGCGCCGTCCTCATCATCCTCTACCCCCGATTCTCACGCTCATTACTTGGACTCATCGAAGAACATTCACAAAAAGGATTACACCCACATCAAGGATGTTCTCGATAGTTCTATGTTTTACTACTAAGCAAGGGGTGGAGAGGTCAGTGACAAGAAGAGAAGGGGCGGCAGGGCCGCCTTCGGCCATAAGACCGACTTCTACTGCATCCAGCAACCGAACGATTCTCTTAATGATGGATTCTATGTCCTACACCACATGCTGGAGTACAGACGGGATCACCAGAACCTTCGCATGTCACCTAGATCTGGCGATGCCCATATTCTGCAATGGGCAAAGGACATAGGAGATATCGAGGATCATCGACTTCGAGCTGAGTTCTATAACATCCAGCGCGAACTTGCCCAAATCATCATGAAGGAGGTCGTCGGAAAAACAGGGATGTTCTACGGAGAAGGACAAATGTCGCGGGAAGACGTCCGAACACGGATAGCCTCTCAGCGTCTCGACATGAAGCCTTTCACTAAGCCCGAGGACTATCTCCCTGACCTGGATGGATGGAACGACATGTTGGAGTGATTGTCGATATATGACAATGTGTCCGTTTTTTCCATACTTTCTGTATGACAAAACATTGAGTTATGCACGGTGAAACTTTATTTGTGATGTAATTAAACCTTCCTCCTCCTCGACTAGCGAAAATCACTCTAGTTAGGGCATTTTGGGGTACGATGAACTTTCTTATTTATGCTTATGATATGTTGTTTCTATTTTTGCCAAGTCTGTCTCTTTCTGTTGCTCAACTATATATGTTGCATATCATCGACTCATGTGACGATGCAGGTGCATAGATCATAGATGGCGAAGAAGTGCTACGCCAGGAGTATATATACGACAAGTGGCCAGAGTGTCAGGCCTAGGTGTACCAGTTTTCGGTTTCCGAGCGACAGGCAGTAGTTAGTTTAGGTTCATGCTAATGCGAGAGAGGGATACGAACTCATGTACTCAAAGTGATAGCTCTTCTCGCGTATATCATTGTTTAGATGGATGATGATGTGTTTGCAAGTAATCGAGACTTGTATCGCTATTTTTGAGATGATGACGAGAGACCACTTTGTGTTGGACGATGATTATGATGATGACATGATTTGATGAGACTAATTGTATGTATATGCTATGATTACATTTGTATGTGTATGATATGCTAAAGATTATTGTATAAATCCTATTCAAATACAAAACAAATACAAAACAAATATGCAGGGAAAAAACCAATAAAACTAGTAGTAGCGAGGGGGGGGGGGAATTTAGCAGTAGCGCCGCCTTACCAGTAGCGCTTCCCAGTAAACAGCACTACAAATAATATCAGCAGCGCCCTTTTCTAAAGTGCGCTACAACTATTCATGTATAGCAGTAGCGTGGGACAACAGGCGCTACTGCTATACGTTAGCTGTAGCGCCTTATTAGTAGCGCCGGTCCCCGCGCTACTGAGAGGCCCAAAACCCGCGCTGTTGCTAGGCTTTTCCCTAGTAGTGTAAAGCTTGGTACAATACTCTTGCTCCTGGTTGTGTGCGTAGTCCCCAGGATATGATTTATTACTTCTCTGAAAAATATTTCCCTGCTCATAAGAAACAAGCTGCCTTATAGGAAATATTTAACTTTGTGCAAATTAGAGAACAGAGTCTCCCACAAGCTTGGGGGAGGCTTTGCCAATTACTTAATGCTTTGCCTGATCATCCTCCTAATAAAAATGAAACACTTGATATCTTCTATAATGGACTAGCCAATGCTTCTAGGGATTTCCTAGATAGTTGTGCTGGTTGTGTTTTCAGGGAACGAACTATTGGGCAAGCTGAAGAACTATTGAATAACATATTGAAAAATTATGATGATTGGACTCTTCCTGGATCACCGCCTAAACCCACTCCGAGTAAGGGGAGTATATTATATCTCAGTTTTGAAGATGTGCAAGAGGAAAAGAAATCTATGAAGGAAAAAAGGTATTAAAGCTGAGGATGTTAAAAATTTACCCGCTATTAAAGAATTACATGGGCTTTATACACCACCACACTAAGGTGGTAGAGGTAAATTCTCTAATGAAATTCAATGATAATGACAATACAATATGCACCCTAGCCAATGCCTTTATGAGTTTGAAAACTATATTAGAAAAAAAGATCACTTCAATGCAAACATTATGAAACAATTGAAATGCAATTCTAATATGATTGCTCGCTTGAGTGACTTGTTATATAGAATCTCAAATGGTGTTAGAGGTGTGGGAAAGCACGCTTCTATGGTTCAAACTCAATTAGAACAAGTTGCTAAATCTCAAAGAGAATTGCTTGATGAAATGAATAACAATATCGATGATCATGATGTTAGAGTAATGACTAGAGGAGGTAGAATGACTCGGGAACCACTTTATCCTGAGGGACACCCAAAAATAATTGAACAATACTCTCAAAGAATTAACACTGACGCACGTAGTCCTTCTAGAAAGAAGAAAAAGTAAAATGATAGGACTTTGCATGCCTCTAGTGAACCTGAAGTAGAAAAACTTCCTCACGATGATAATGAAGTTTCTATCTCAGATGCTAAAACCCAATCTGGTAATGAACACTCACCTTCTGATAATGAAAAATATAAAGATGAGGTTCATGAAAATACTCAAACAAATAGTAAAGAACCAGACGATGATGTTGAGATAGAACCTACAGTTGATCTTGATAACCCACAACCCAAGAATACAAGATATGATAAAAGAGACTTTATTGCTAGGAAACACGGTAAAGAAAGAGAATTGTGGGTTCAAAAACCTATGCCCTTTCCACCTAAGTCAACTAAAAAGAAAGATGATGAAGAATTTGAACGCTTTGCTGAAATGCTGAGGCTAGTCTTTTTGGGTACTCGCTTGACTGATATCTTGAAAATGCCTCCTTATGCAAAATACATGAAAGACATCATCACTAATAAGAGAAAAATACCGGAAGATGAAATCTCCACTATGCTTTCTAGTTATACTTTTAAAGATGGAGTACCTAAAAACATGGAGATCCGAAGAAATTATGTGAAAACTGCTTTATGTGATTTAGGAGCTGGTGTTAGTGTTATGCCTTTCTCTTTATATAAAAGACTTGATTTGAATAAACACAACCTACAGAAATATCTTTGCAAATGGCTGACAAATCAACCGCCATGCCTATCGGTATTTGTGAGGATGTGCCCATTGTTGTTGATAATGTTACTATTTTGACTGGATTTGTTATACTTGAGATGCCCGATGACGACAACATGTCGATTATCCTTGGTAGACCCTTCTTGAATACTATAGGGGCTGTTATTGATTGCAATAAAAGCAAGGTCACTTTTCATATCAATGGTAATGAGCATACGGTGCACTTTCCAAAGAAACAATTTCAAGTGAATGGTATAAATGTTATTGAAAAATATCTGATAATCACTATTGGAAGTTTTCAACTACCTCTACCTACTGTTAAAAAGAAATATGAAATGCTTATTGTTGGGGACATTCATATCCCCGTTGAGGTAACTTAGTGATTTACGAAAGTTCTTCTGTTTCATGCTAATCGAAAGTGGTTGTTAATAAGACCTGATCAACCTTCTTAATGGATCATTTTTGAGATGTATGAAGTTGATGAATTTAGTAAGCAATTCCTTCCATCCCTACTTTTTGTTTTCTGTTTTTATTAGTTAAATAAAATAAAATGTCATATTTTATCTGTTTTCTGAATTTCCCGTGCAATAAAAAAATGACCCAAAAATAAAAGTTCTCAAAATGCTCTGAAAATTTAGTATGATTTTTTCTGATTATTTAAGAATTTTTGGTGCAAATAACATCAGAGGGAGGTGCACTAGGTGGGCACAACCCACGTGGGCGAGCCAGGACCACCACGCGCGGCCTGGTGGGTTGTGGTCCCCATGTGGGCCCCCTCACTTATCTCTTCACACCACATCATCACCTACCTCTAGAAAAAAATCCCCATCACTCTCTCTCTCCCTCGTAGATGGACCATAGAAATCCCATTTTGGGGTTCTCTTGACGAACTGCCAAGGGCTGAGTACCAATCATTCTTGACTAGTCTTTGTTACGGTGAGACGAGGGGGTGACACAAGGTAGAATAAAGAGCATTCATTTTCCCGTAATTTAGTACTTTGCTTTCTTTAATGGGAAATGTATAGTAGGCAAGAAAGATTGTAGTACACTTTGTGCTCCAGACTTAGGCCTCATATGCACCGCTCACCGGTGATAGAAGTTATAATCTTGGAGCAATTGTTGCACGCAGGTTGCAACACAACGCTAATAGTGGCTAGCTATTTCTATGGTGGAATTTATGCCATGCGTTTAGCAAGAGAGCTGGGTGTTTCACCTTTTCCCTATGACCCTATCCTACCCACACAGTATTTAAACTTTGATGCTATGAAAAATCATAAGATCCTTAAAGGAAATATTCATAATTTCACATATAAATTGTTGTTTAACCAAGAAATTGTGGTGTACACATATTTGCATGAGCCTACTCTCTTTGATTAACACAACAAGGGAAGGTATTTTGTTCTTGAGAGCGACGCCCGAGCCCACAACGCGGCGGTTGAGGTGGCATGCCAGGCCGATGCCTCCGCACTGCGAGCCTCCATGAGCTACCACTCCAACTTCTATCCAAGCTACTGATCGATTACCAAGTTAGGCCAAAAGCCTAAGCTTGGGGGAGTATGTGTTTCTCACCGACATTACATTCATGTTTACACCTCTCGTTCCAGTTGTCGGTGTTCACACTTTTTCATTGTATTATCCATGTTAAATTTATTTTCTCACTTCTTCTTGTGTGTTTGAAAACCCTTAGAAAAAAATTAGTTGTAGTTAGCTTACTTTCTATGCATGTTTAGTTGTAATACTAAAAAGACAACCCAAAAAGATTTCCTTGTTCTTCTCTTGCTTGTTGGGAGCTTTCCCGTGTAAATATTTTTTTCTCGTTTTTGCTTTTCCCTTTTATTTGCTTGTTCAAGAAAACCAAAAACTCCAAAAATAGTTTAGTTTGTTTATCTGAATTTTTTTCCTTTTTATTTGAGTCATACCAAGGAGAATACCACGATGAAAATGTTGAGTGGCTCTCATATGAATAATTGTTGATCTAACAAAGAGCCCATATTACCTTGTCTTCTCCTATTGAATAAAATGTTTGCAGATTCTAGTTTAGTCCACGACACTCTTGCACTTTTATTATTTTCACATCATTCGGTCGTGCAAGTGAAAGGCAATAATGACGATATTCGATGAACTGGCCGTGGTAGAGAGAAACTGGTATGAACTCGACTTGTTCTCTTTTTGTAAATATGTTTAACCTAGTATCCATGATTCAACCCATTATGGTTAAACATTTTTGCAATGAAAATTAAAGATTATAGTTTATCATGCCATGCATAAGTAGCTAGGAGTGGATAATGATTTATCTTGGATATCAACATTCCGCTAAAATGATTGTGATGTAGTATGATGATATGGTATCCTCCTCTAAATGATCGAGTGGCTTGACTTGGCACATGTTCATGCATGTAGTTGAATCAAAGCCAACATAGAATCTATGACATTTATGTTCATGGTGTTCATATCCTACTAATGCTAGTGTCTAATGTTACTTATGCATAATGCATGTTCATGACTGTTTTTTCTCTCTAGTTGGCCGCTTCTCAATCTATTTGCTATCCTTCACCTGTACTAAGTGGGAATTATGCTTGTACATCAAAAACCTTGAACCCAAGTTATTCCAGATGAGTCCACCGTACCTACCTATATGCGGTATAACCATGCCGTCCTAAGTAAATTTGCATGTGCCACCTCTAAAAACTTCAAATAAATACCCTTTTTGTGTGCCTGGATCATTCATGGAACGACAGGAGGTGGTCGGTATCTTCCATGCTAAGCGGGTTATTCTGAGGTTGAGTGTTTATTCACTCACCATCACACGAGAAAAGGGAGGTAATAATTAAATAAAACTCCCCTGGGACTGTTGTTGGTATGGACGACACCCGTTGTTTCGGACAAGCCGTGGAGTGTGATTGATGGTGGAGGGGAGTAAGCCTTTACTTTTATCTCTTGGGAACCGCCACTAGCATGCTTAGCATGGAAGATATTGATAACTGATAGTTGTGAAGTAAATAAGAAGGGTGCATTTCTCAAAATATCATTTACCTCTGTTTTAAAAACTTGAGCTCTGGCACCTCTGCAAATCACCGCTTCCCTCTGCGAAGGGACTGTCTATTTACTTTTATGTTGTGTCATCGCCCTCTAAAATAAGTGCCAGAACCTGAGAATGCTGATGCATTGTGTGTAGCTAATGTTGGGTGCATCTTGACTGGATCTTTTCTACCATGAATTACAATGTTTAGTCACTGCTTGAACTTTGGAGGTGCTCTGCATTTATGTTTTGCGGTCTCAGAAAGGGCTAGCGAGATACCACTATTGTCATATTATATCATGGTTGTTTTGATAACATGTTGTTGTTTGAGATATCCTATTATTGCTCGCTAGCTGATTATGTCATTGATATGAGTTAATATAATTTTTAAGAGTTATTGTCGGCATGGTTAGTTAGAATGTTGGCTGAAAACCTGGGTGTTGTTTAAGCTTATTTATGCAAACATGGGTGTTTCTTTTTCACATTCAGTTTATCAACTGAATTGCTTGAGGGCAGGCAAAAGTTTAAGCTTGAGGGAGTTGATATGTCTCCAACGTATCTACTTTTCCTAATGTTTTTCCTCTTGTTTTGGACTCTAATTTGTATGATTTGAATGAAACTAACCCCGGACTGACACTGTTTTCAGCAGAACTACCAATGTGTTGTTTTTGTGCAGAAATAAAAGTTCGCGAAATGGAACCAAACTTTGCGAGGATTTTTTATACAATAAAAGAAAATTTCTGGAGCCAAGAGTCACTTGAGGGGGGCACCTGGGTGGGCACAACCCACCAAGGCATGACTGCCCCCCAGGCGTGCCTAGGTGGGTTGTCCCCACCTAGTGGCCCCGCAGACCCTGAAACCGACACTATAAAATCCTATTTTTGGAGAGAAAAACAGGGAGAAAGAATTATTGTGATCCACGAGATAGAGCCGCCGTCACCTCCTGTTCTTCATTGGGAGGCGTGATACTTCTTTGTCGTATCTATAATTTTTGATTGTTTCATGCCAACATTATACAACTTTTACATACTTTTGGCAACTTCTTATATGATTTATTTGGACTAACTTACTTATCCAGTGCCCAGTGCCAGTTCATATTTGTTGCATGTTTTTGTTTCACAGAAAATCCATATCAAATGAAGTCAAAAGGAATTGGTCAATTGCATGGTTAGTCATAAAATCCTACATAAAACTTATGGATCACTGAATATGATATGTTTGATTTCTTGCAATAGTTTTGCGATATAGAGATGGAATATGTGGGAGGTACTAGAAAACGGTTGTGTTTAGTAAGAATATTGGTGTTAAGGTTTGTGATTCCCGAAGCATGCACGTATAGTCTCTCGTTATGCTATGATGTTGGAGCATGATTTATTATTGATTGTCTTCCTTATGAGTGGTTGTCGGGGACGAGCGATGGTCTTTCCCTACCAATCTATCCCCCTAGGGGCATGCGTAGTTGTACTTTGCTTCAAGGGCTAATAAACTTTTGAAATAAGTATATGAGTTCTTTATGACTAATGTGAGTCCATGGATTATACGCACTTTTACCTTTTCGCAATTTGCTAGCCTCTACGGTACCGTGCATTGCCCTTTCTCACATCGAGAAGTGGTGCAAACTTCGCAGGTGCAGCCAAACCCCGTGATATGTTAAGCTCTATCACACATAAGCCTTATTATATCTTCCTCAAAACAGCCACTATACCTACCTATTATGGCTTTTCCATGGCCATTCAAAAATATATTGCCATGCAACTTCCACTGCTTCCGTTTGATGACTTGAGCATTCATTGTCATATTGCTTTGCATGATCATATAGCTGACATAGTAGTTGTGGCTCAGCTACTGTTCATCATTTTTCATACAAGTTACGCTAGATCATTGCACATCCTGGTACATGCTAGAGGCATTCATATAGAGTCATACTTTGTCATAGGTATCGAGTTGTAATTTTTATTTCTTTTGAGTTATAAGTAAATAGAAGTGTGATGATCATCATTATTCATTTTTAGAGCAGTGCCCCAGTTAGGAAAGGATGATGGAGACTATGATTCCCCCACAAGTCGGGATGAGACTCCGGACAATGAGAAAAAAAAAGAAAAAAGAGAAAAAAATAAAAAAAAGAAAGAAAAATAAAAATAAATAAATAAACAAAGAGAGAAGGGGCATTGTTAGTATCCTTTACCACACTTGTGCTTCAAAGTAGCGCCATGTTTTTCATATGGAGACTCTCCTATATTGTCACTTTCATATACTAGTGGGAATTTTTCATTGTAGGATTAGAAGCACACCCAGTTAGTTTCATATTGAGCTTTCATACACTTATAGTTCTTAGTGCATTCGTTGCATGGAAATCCCTACTCCTCACATTGATATCGATTGATGGGCATCTCCATAGCCCGTTGGTTAGCCGCGTCGATGTTGAGACTTTCTTACTTTTTTGTCTTCTTTATACTTACCCCTATCATCATACTCTATTCCACCCATAGTGCTATATCCATGGCTTGCGCTCATGTATTGCATGAGGGTTGAAAAAGTTGAAGCGCGTTAAACGTATGAACCAATTGCCCGGCTTATCATCGGGGTTGTGCACGATAAATACTTTGTGTTAAGAAGACAGAGCATGACAAGACTATATGATTTTGTAGGGATAGCTTTCTTTAGTGTTGATATTTTGAAAGACATGATTGTTTGTTGGGATGCCTGATTATTGATGTCTTTATGTCAAATTATATACTATTGCTTTGAATCACTTATGTCTTAACATTCATGCCATGATTTGATATATGATCAAGTTTTTGCTAGGTAGCATTCCACATCAAAAATTATCTTTTTTATCATTTACCTACTCGAGGACGAGCAGGAATTAAGATTGGGGATGCTGATACGTCTCCGTCGAATCTATGATTTTTTATTGTTTCATGCCAATATTATACAACTTTTACATACTTTTGGCAACTTTTTATATGATTTATTTGGACTAACTTACTTATCCAGTGCCCAGTGCCAGTTCCTATTTGTTGCAAGTTTTTGTTTCATAGAAAATACATATCAAACGAAGTCCAAACATGATAAAAAATTACGGAGAATTATTTTGGAATATATGTGATTTTTAGTAGGTGGAATCAACGCAAACGGGGGCTCACAAAGCTCACAACCCACCAGGGCCGCTAAACACCCTTGGCGCGCCCAGGTGTCTTGTGCCCTCCTTGAACATCGGTTGGAGCTCTACTTCGGGTGCAAGAAAGCTTATATCGGGAAAAAATCGTGTTAAAATCTCAGCGCAATCGGAGTTATGGATCTCCCGGAATATAAGAAACGGTTTTCGGCCAAATCTGGGGAACGCGAAACAGAAGAGAACAGAGAGGGAGATCCAATCTCGGAGGGGATCCCACCGCTCTGCCGCCATGGAGGCCATGGAACGGAGGGGGAACTCTCCTCACATCTAGGGGAGGCCAAGGAAGAAGAAGGAGGATGGGGGCTCTCTACCCCTCACTGCCGGTGGTGCCGGAGGGCCACCGAGGCAACGATCGGGACGGCGATCTACATCAACAATCTTGCTACCGTCAACACCAACTCTCCCCCCCTCTATGAAGCGGTGTAACACCTCTTCTCCCCACTGTAATCTCTACTTAAACATGGTGCTCAACTCCATATATTATTTCCCAATGATCTAGGGTTATCCTATGATGTTTGAGTAGATCTGTTTTGTCCTGTGGGTTAATCGTGATCTTGGTTGTTATGATTGTATATTTTATTTATGGTGTTGTCCTACGGTGCCCTCCATTCTTGCGCAAACATGAGGGCCCCGCTGTAGGATGTTGCAATATGTTCATGGTTCGCTTATGGTGGGTTGCGAGAGTGACAGAAACTTAAACTCGAGTAGGTGGGGTATGACGTATGGGAATAAAGAGGACTTGATACTTAATTCTATGGTTGAGTTTCACGACCTTAATAATCTTTAGTAGTTGCGGATGCTTGCTAGAGTTCCAATCATAAGTGCATATGATCTAAGTAGAGAAAGTATGTTAGCTCATGCCTCTCCCTCATATAAAGTTGCAAGAATGATTATCGGTACTTGTTATCGATTGCCTAGGGACAAAAACTTTCTTGTTGACACAAACATTTTACTAAGCACCTAACTTTTATTATATTGCAAAGTACTTATAGTTTTATTCTTGCAAAGTAGTTCTAGCATCACCCCTACAAAATAGTTTCATACCTGTTTCCGATAAAGCAAACATCAAGTGTGCGTAGAGTTGTATCGGTGGTCGACAGAACTTGAGGGAATATTTGTTCTGCCTTTAGCTCATAGTTGGGTTCGACACTCTTATTTATCGAAGAAGGCTACAAATGATCCCCTATACTTGTGGGTTATGAAGACCTTTTTCTAGCGCCGTTGCCGGGGAGCGATAGCGTGGGGTGAATATTCTCGGGTGTGCTTGTTTGCTTTATTACTAAGTAATTTTTTTGTGCTCTTGTTTTCTATATTTAGTTATGGGTAGGAAACGCAAAATACCAAAAAATTAGTTGCACCTACTAAACCAATGGTTGAAGAACCACCCAAAATATATCATACTACTGAAGCTTTCTACTTGGATAATCTTCGATCCATTTGTGCTTGTGCTGAAAACCCAACTAGCTTAGTTGAGGGAAAATTATTAGATGAGCACCCTTGTTTTGTGCGACATCGTTTATTTGAAAAGTGGAAACTTTTAAAACATCAAATTACTACTATGCAATGCTATGCTTGGAATTTTTGTGAATTATATGATGTTACGTGTTGTTTTGAAGACCCTAAGAAACACCTTCCCTGCCAATGTGTGTTTATTGATAATGGAATCGTATCTTCTTATGCCAAAGGTGTTTATAATTACTTTGATATCATACAAATTGAAAAATTTGTTTCTTTTAAGGGTGCTTATGAAATTGCTTCTTTGATTGAAAAGTATGATGCTACTATTTACAAATCTGAAATTTTGCCACACTTAAATATTGTTATGATAATTATGCTTCTAATGCCTATGTTAAACCATGTATTGAGGACTCCTCCGCTGTCCAAGAAGAGACTAATATTTTGCAGGAGTCTATGGAAGTAGAAATTGATGAAACTGTGAGCTCATTGGATGAAAGGATGAGGAGGAGAGTGAAGAACGAATTAGCTACCCGTGCCCACCTTCATGCTTACGAAGGATGAATGCTATGATAATTGCTATGATCCCGTTGATTCATTTGAAATATCCCTTTTTGATGAACTTGATGCTTGTTATGCTTGTGGAAAAGATGCCAATATGAATTATGCTTATGGAGATGAACTTGCTATAGTTCCTTATGTTAATAATTACATTGTTGCTATTGCACCCATGCACGATAGTCCTATTATCTTTTTGAATTCTCCAAACTACACTATATCGGAGAAGTTTGCACTTATTAAGGATTATGTTGATGAGTTGCATTCTACCATTGCACATGATGATTTGGATGAATATAATATGCATGTGCTTGCTGCTCCTACTTACAATTATTATGAGAGAGGAACTACATCTTCGCCTATCTATGTTTCCAACACGAAAAAGTTGCAAGAAATTGCTTATGCTATGTATTGGCCTTTGCTTGATGTGCATGAATTGTTCGTGTATGACATGTCGATGCATAGGAAGAGAGTTAGACTTCGTCATTGCTTGATATATGTTGCCTTGTGCTCACTACTAAATGCCAAATCATTGTTAATTAAAATTGGCTTTGATATACCTTGGGGTCCGGGTGGATCCATTATTTGAGCACTTTATGCCTAGCTTAATGGCTTTAAAGAAAGCGCTATCAGGGAGACAACCTGGAGAGAGTCATTTATTTCTGTTGAGTGCTTTTATATAGTTTAAAAACGAAAAATATAGAGGGGAACTTAAAACTTTTCACAAAAGAGAAGCGATTGGAAGTTATGCATTGGAGAAGTGAGGGTCGACCTTGAACACTTGTGTTCATGCTCATGGAAACAATGTAGAATTTTTCATGAAGATTCTCACAAAAATAATTATCCCCTTGTACAATTCCATTGTATTATAAAAATAATGTGCCAAGGTTTGCCTTTAGGATGATTAAATTGCTTGTTGGTTTGTGCGGTGCAAAACAGAAACTTTGGTTGTAACGCTCAATTTTAAATTTTTTACTGGAACGTCAAACGGTTCTGAAACTTTTTGCACTTTATTTCTATACAATATGTTTATTTTTTCCTAATTTTTCAGAATTTTTTGAGTTACAGAAGTATGGTAGATGTTCAAATCTTTATAGACTGTCCTCTTTTCACAGATTGCTCTTATAGCCTCATCATTTGCGTATGTTTGAATTCTTGTTGAAGCCTCCTTGACTTGGGGCCATAGAATTGTGATAGCATATAGTGGGTAATTTTTTTTTATAATTTTACAATAATGTTACAGTAGTACATGATGGGATTTCATTGCCATGTTCACTAACCCCACCACTAAAAGTTCGGTTAAGTTTTGTGTGGATGAAGTGTTCGAAGATCGAGGAGGTCTCGATGCAAGGAGAAGGGCGAGAGGCAAGATCTCAAGATTGGGGATTCCCAAGGCACCCCAAGTAAATATTCAAGGAGACTCAAGCATTTAAGCTTGGGGATGCCCCGGAAGGCATCCGATCTTTCTTCAACAAGTATCGGAATGTTTTCAGATTCGTTTTGTTCATGTGATATGTGCAAATCTTGGAGCGTCTTTTGCATTTAGTTTCCACTTTTATTTCATGCACCATGCTGGTATGAGATAGTCCATGGTTGATTTATAGAATGCTCATTGTACTTCACTTATATCTTTTGAGTATGGCTTTATAGAATGCTTCATGTGCTTCACTTATATCATTTGAAGTTTGGATTGCCTGTTTCTCTTCACATGGAAAGCCGTTGTTTGAAGAATGCTCTCATGCTTCAGTTATATCTATTTAGAGAGTCAAAAGGAATTGGTCCATTTCATGGTTTGTCATAAAATCCTACATAAAACTTATGGATCACTGAATATGATATGTTTGATTCCTTGCAATGGTTTTGTGATATAGAGATGGAATATGTGGGAGGTACTAGTAAACAGTTGTGTTTAGTAAGAATATTGGTGTTAAGGTTTGTGATTCCCGAAGCATGCACATATAGTATCTCGTTATGCTATGGTGTTGGAGCATGATTTATTATTGATTGTCTTCCTTATGATTGGCGGTCGAGGAGGAGCGATGGTCTTTTCCTACCAATCTATCCCCCTAGGGGCATGCATAGTAGTACTTTGCTTCGAGGGCTAATAAACTTTTGCAATAAGTATATGAGTTCTTTATGACTAATGTGAGTCCATGGATTATACGCACTCTTACCCTTTTGCAATTTGCTAGCCTCTACGGTACCATGCATTGCCCTTTCTCACATCGAGACGTGGTGCAAACTTCGCAGGTGCATCCAAACCCCGTGATATGATACGCTCTATCACAGATAAGTCGTATTATATCTTCCTCAAAACAGCCACTATACCTACCTATTATGCCTTTTCCATGGCCATTCCGAGATATATTGCCATGCAACTTCCACCGCTTCTGTTTGATGACTTGAGCATTTATTGTCATATTGCTTTGCATGATCATATAGCTGACATAGTAGTTGTGGCTCAGCCACCGTTCATCATTTTTCATACAAGTTACGCTAGATCATTGCACATCCTGGTACATGTCAGAGGCATTCATATAGAGTCATACTTTGTCATAGGTATCGAGTTGTAATTTTTATATCTTTTGAGTTATAAGTAAGTAGAAGTGTGATGATCCACTACTACAGGATGCTGCTAACGCGACACTACGATCAGAGACCCTTCGACGAAACTGTGTGCGATGCAATAATCGCAAACGATGGTGTAAAAGAACCATAAAAAAGGTGCAAAACGTTTGAGATGGCGGAGCCATCAAACACTGTTCAGATTTAAGTTGTGTGTGCGATCCAGGGCATACGGTTCAGTCCAATGAACTGTTTGCGATGAGGCGGAACAAAAGAAACGGGCAGCCTGATGAAGGCGTGTGCGATATAGAGCATACAGTTCACTCGGATGAACTGTTTGTGATTAGGCAACACAAAAGAAATGGTTAGCTAGATCAAGGTGTGTGTGATTGAGGGCATACGCTTCAGAAGGATTAGCTGTTTGCGATTAGGAAACAGAACAGAAATGGGTCATCCAGATCAAAGTGTCTACGATTGATGGCATACACTTCACATGGATGAACTGTTTGTGATTAGCCACAACAAACTGAAATTGTTAGATAGATCAACGTGTGTGCGCTAGACGGGCACACACATTCTAATTAAAAGAAGTGTGCGCGATGGTAATAACAAGCGCGCACGGTTGTTGGAACAAGACGTGTGCTGACATTGCCTATTGCGGTGCACCCTATGGTGCAAACGCCACGTACGCGGCCGAGAAGGCGTTCGTGCCCACGTTACGCCTTCCGGAAATAGTGTCGCACTTATAACCGTCAGTAAATTTTGAGCATGCGTCCCGTCACATTCCAAATTCCAAACATGTTCACACCGATCAAAACCTAAACGGTTTCCCACTTAGGAGCGTATTACTACTCGGTTATAAATACTACTACTCCAAGATGACTGCACATTATTCCTCCTCAACTCCTCATCCACAAAAACAAACAAGTCATTCATCATCGTTCCCTTGCGTCTGCCATGGCCAGCGTGAGTTCTGGGTCGAGAGATTGCCACCAGGGAGAGGCGAGCCTGGAAGCAGACACACGAGAGATGTCTCGCCTCGCCACGAAAGCAGCCAACATGTCCCACCGCACGGCCGTAGCAGCAGAGAGGTCCCACCGTGCCGCCAAAGTAGCATGGAGGTCCCGCCGCACCATCGATGCAGCAGAATGGTCCGGCCACGCCGTGAAAGCAAAAGAGATGTCCCGCCGCGCTGCGAATGCAGCAGAGATGTCCTCCCGCGCCATGGCGGCCTAGGAAAATGTCTCGCGTGCCCTCGTCCTTAGGCAGATGGATCAGATCTCCAGGTGGGCGAGGTTGTAGGATGACCTGAAAGCCTTGTTTGAACAGTCTACCAATGTCATCCGGGAACTATATGATAGGAATGCGAAGCTCCGAGCCAAGCGCGACCTGCTGATACGTCTCTGTCGTATCTACTTTTCCAAACACTTTTGCCTTTGTTTTGGACTCTAACTTGCATGATTTGAATGGAACTAACCCGGACTGACGCTATTTTCAGCAGAATTACCATGGTGTTATTTATGTGCAGAAACAAATGCTCTCGGAATGACCTGAAACTTCAAGGAACAAATTTTTGGAAAATATAAAAAATACCTGCAAAAGATGAAGGCCAGGGGGCCACCACCTCTCCACGAGGGTGGGGGGCGCGCCTGCCCCCCTAGGGCGCGGCCCCTACCTCGTGGGCCCCCTGGTGCCTCTCCGACTCCAACTCCAACTCTATATATTGTGTTTCGGGGAGAGAGAAAATCAGAGAAAAGAATTCATCACGTTTTACGATACAGAGCCGCCGCCAAGCCCTAAAACCTCCCGGGAGGGCTGATCTAGAGTTCGTTTGGGGCTCTGGAGAGGGGAATTCGTCGCCATCGTCATCATCAACCATCCTCCATCACCAATTTCATGATGCTCACCGCCGTGCGTGAGTAATTCCATCATAGGCTTGCTGGATGGTGATGGGTTGGATGTGATCTATCATGTAATCGAGTTAGTTTTGTTAGGGTTTCATCCCTAGTATCCACTATGTTCTGAGATTGATGTTGCTATGACTTTGCTATGCTTAATGCTTGTCACTAGGGCCCGAGTGCCATGATTTCAGATCTGAACCTATTATGTTTTCATCAATATATGAGTGTTCTTGATCCTATCTTGCAAGTCTATAGTCACTATTATGTGTTATGATCCGTTAACCCCGAAGTGACAATAATCGGGATACTTACTGGTGATGACCATAGTTTGAGGAGTTCATATATTCACTATGTGTTAATGCTTTGTTCCGGTACTCTATTAAAAGGAGGCCTTAATATCTCTTAGTTTCCGTAAGGACCCCGCTGCCACGGGAGGGTAGGATAAAAGATGTCATGCAAGTTCTTTTCCATAAGCACGTATGACAATATTCGGAATACATGCCTACATTATATCAATGAACTTGAGCTAGTTCTGTGTCACCCTAGGTTATGACTGTTACATGATGAACCGCATCCGGCATAATTCTCCATCACTGATCCATTGCCTACGAGCTTTCCATATATTGTTCTTCGCTTATTTACTTTTCCGTTGCTATTGCTATCATCACTACAAAATACCAAAAACATTACTTTTACTATTGTTACCTTTTGCTACCGTCACCACTACTATCATATTAATTTGCTACTAAATACTTTGTTGCAGATATTAAGTTTCCAGGTGTGATTGAATTGATAACTCAGCTGCTAATACTTGTGAGTATTCTTTGGCTCCCCTTGTGTCAAATCAATAAATTTAGGTTGAATACTTTACCCTCGAAAACTGTTGCGATCCCCTATACTTGTGGGTTATCAAGACTATTTTCTGGCGCCGTTGCCGGGGGAGCATAGCTCTATTCTTTGAGTCACTTGGGATTTATATCTGCTTATCATTATGAAGAACTTGAAAGATCCAAGAACCAAGATTTATCCCTCAACTACGAGGGGAGGTAAGGAACTACCATCTAGCTCTACACTTGATTCACCTTCTGTTTTGAGTAAGCTTGCGACACCTAAAACTGCTTTTGCTATTCGTTCTGATATGTCGCATGTTATTGATGATGCTACTTCTGCTATGCATGATACTAATGATGAAACTACTTCTATGCTTGATACTACTATGCCACTTGGTGATTTTCTTGATGAACAACTTGCTAGGGCTAGAGAGATTGAAAATATTGAATCTGATAAAACTAATGGAAGTGATGATGAAGAATCACTTGTTATTCTTGAGGGTTATGTTTTTGATCAAGAAGCCTCTTTAGCTATTTTAGCTTGCAAAGATAGATATGAACTTAAGAGGTTATTAGCTAAATGGAACAAGCAATCTCTAAATGCTAGAATGAAACCCGACCCTGCTTTTGCTACTTCACCTATGTGTGTTACCGATAAGGATTATGAATTCTCTGTTGATCCTGATATAATTACTTTGGTTGAATCTGATCCTTTTCATGGTTATGAATCTGAAACTGTTGTGGCACATCTTACTAAATTAAATGATATAGCTACCATGTTTACTAAAGATGAGAGAACTCGTTACTTTTATATCCTTAAAATATTTCCGTTCTCCTTAAAGGCTGATGCTAAGATATGGTTTAATTCTCTTGATCCTGGTTGTGTGCGTAGTCCCCAGGATATGATTTATTACTTCTCTGCTAAATATTTCCCTGCTCATAAGAAACAAGCTGCTTTAAGGGATATATATAATTTTGTGCAAATTGAAGAAGAGAGTCTCCCACAAGCTTGGGGGAGGCTTCTCGAATTACTTAATGCTTTGCCTGATCATCCTCTTAAGAAAAATGAAATACTTGATATCTTTTATAATGGAGTAACCGATGCTTCCAGAGATTACCTAGGTAGTTGTGCTAGCTCTGTTTTCAGGGAAAGGACACCGGATGAAGCTGAAATTCTGTTGAATAATATGTTGACAAATGAAAATAATTGGACACCTCCGGAGCCAATTCCTGAGCCTATCCCTAAACCAACTTCGAAGAAGAGGGGTATTCTATTTCTCAGTCCTGAAGATATGCAAGAGGCAAAGAAATCTATGAAAGAAAAAGGTATTAAAGCTGAACATGTTAAGAATTTACCTCCTATTGAAGAAATACATGTTCTTAATTTACTGCCTATTGAAGAAACTCATCGTCTTGATAACCCAACATAGGTAGTAAAGGTAAATTCTCTCTATAGATATGATAAAGCTGAAATCCCATTTACTAAGTTTGCTATCCCATGCTTTGATGAGTTTGATAAATTTATGGCCAAGCAAGAAGATTTTAATGCTTATTTTGGTAGACAATTGAAATACAATTCAAATATGCTTGAACACTTGGGTGATTATATGGCTAATGTCAAAGGTGAACTTAAACTTATTAGTAAACATGCTTCTATGGTTACCACTCAAGTAGAACAAGTACTTAAAGCTCAAAATGATTTGCTCAATGAATTGAATAGTAAGGATAATGATAATGTTGTTAGAGTTATGACTAGAGGTGGTAAAATGACTCAGGAACCTTTGTATCCCGAAGGCCATCCTAAGAGAATTGAGCAAGATTCTCAGAGAAATAATGTAGATGCACCTAGTCCTTCTAAAAATAAGAAAAAGAAAAATGATAGGACTTTGCATGCTTCTAGTGAACCTGTTACTGAAACACCTAAGAATCCAAATGATATTTCTATTTCTGATGCTGAAACTCAATCTGGTAATGAACCTGAAACTAGTAATAATGTTAATGATAATGTTCATGATGATGCTCAACCTAGTAATGATAATGATGTAGAAATTGAACCTGCTATTGATCTTGATAACCCACAATCAAAGAATCAACGTTATGATAAGAAAGACTTTGTTGCTAGGAAACATGGTAAAGAAAGAGAGCCTAGGGTTCAAAAACCCATGCCTTTTCCTCCCAAACCATCCAAGAAAAAGGATGATGAGGATTTTGAGCGCTTTGCTGAAATGATTAGACCTATCTTTTTGCGTATGCGATTAACTGATATGCTCAAAATGAATCCTTATGCTAAGTACATGAAAGAAATTGTTACAAATAAAAGAAAGATACCGGTAGCTGAAATTTCCACCATGCTTGCTAATTATACTTTTAAGGGTGAAATACCAAAGAAACTTGGAGATCCAGGAGTACCCACTATACCATGCTCCATTAAAAGAAACTATGTCAAAACTGCTTTATGTGATCTTGGAGCTGGTGTTAGTGTTATGCCTCTCTCTTTATATCGTAGACTAGATTTGAATAAGTTGACACCTAGTGAAATATCTTTGCAAATGGCTGATAAATCAACTGCTATACCTATCGGTATTTGTGAGGATGTGCCTGTTGTAGTTGCAAACGTTACTATTTTAACGGACTTCGTTATTCTTGATATTCCCGAGGACGATAGTATGTCTATTATTCTTGGAAGACCCTTTTTGAATACTGCAGGGGCTGTCATTGATTGCACTAAAGGCAATGTCACTTCTCATGTTAATGGTAATGAGCATATGGTACACTTTCCGAGGAAACAACCTCAAGTCCACAGTATCAACTCTATTGGTAAAATTCCATCGATTATATTTGGAGGTTTTGAATTTCCTCTTCCTACTGTTAAGAAGAAATATGATATTCTTATTATTGGGGATGTGCATATCCCCGTTGAGGTAACATAGTGTTATTCGAAATTTCTTTGGTTCCATGTTATTCGGAATGAGTTCGTTAACAAGACTTGATCAACCTTGTTAGTGGATTCCTTTTGATGAGCATGAGATGGATGAAACTAGAAGGCACAACCTTCTGTATCCCAATTTTACTTTCTATTATTTATATTAAATAAAATAAAAATAAATATTTTTTTGTCTGTTATCTGATTATCCGTGCAATATAAAAATACCTCGAAAATAAAAGTTTTCCAAATGCCCTGAAATTTAAATATGATTTTTTCTAGAATATTTGAGAATATTTGGCACTGAGAACACAGCAGGGGGGTCAACCACCTGCCCACGAGGGTGGAGGGCGCGCCCTACCCCCTAGGCGCGCCCCCCTGCCTCGTGGGCCCACGCTGGCCCTCCTCCACTTATCTTTTCACCCACACAGTCCTTCTTCCTCCCCCAAACACGAATATCCAGCTCAAGCACGAGTTCTAGCTCATTTTGCTGCCATTTTCGATCTCCTTGATCAAAGCACCTCTCACAAAACTGCTTGGGGAGATTGTTCCTTGGTATGTGACCCCTCCATTGGTCCAATTAGTTTTTGTTCTAGTGCTTTATTCATTGCAAATTCTTGTTGCTTAGGTGACCCTGTTCTTGAGCTTGCATGTCAAATTTATATGGTCAAAAGTAGTTTTGATGCATGATATAGGCCCTAGGCACTTGTAGGAGTAGTTGCTATCAATATTATTGCGTTTGGTTTACTTTTGTTTTGAAGTTACTAAAAAATTTCAGAATTTTTCAGAGGAATAAAAATGCTTAGGAAAATGTTCCAAGGTGGTTCCTCAAGGAAGCAAGGACCCAGGCTTGCAATGCGTGATGCTGATGAAGAGCCACCAAGAGAAGCTCCAGTGCGTCCTTGTGAGTGGCCTTCTGAAAATTTTATGGATCAAGCAGGAATTAAGGAAGAATTCAACGCATATTTGCGTAACGCCAATCTTGTGAGCTTCGAGGAAGAGAAGTGCAGTCAGTATCACAATCTCACTAGTACCTTTGTGAGGAGGTTTGAATTTTCATCTTCACGTAATTCTCCAACTGTCCTGTTTGATCTTTATGAAAATTATTATACTATGGACTTAGAGGATTTTACCACTGCTTGCAAACTTCCACAATGGGGTATTATAAGGGATCCTCACAAATCTGAATTTAGAGATTTTCTTGCTAGCATAATTGTGGGAGAATCTAGAGATATTACACAAGCTACCATAGGGAGCATTCACTTTCCTGCTATACATTATTTTGCTCTCTTCATAGGTAGATGCATTAATGCTAAAGATGAGGCATGTCACATGTGTGTCCCTGACCTCAGTATTCTTAGGAGTGTTGTGTTAGGAGAAAAATCTTATAATTTGGGAGCCATTGTTGCACGTAGGTTGCATCTTAATAGATTTAATGGAGATTTCTTTGAAGGAATTTATGCAACCCGCATAGCTAATTTTCTTGGTATAGCCATACGCAAAGATGATATTGAATTACCTCCTGCTTACCTAGACTTTAATGCTATGGTTCACCACCAGTTTGTCAAGAGGAATGAATCACCTCTCCAGTATCGACTAATCTTTGACAGACGTCGTGCTGTCCGTATTACTCTCCCTGCTCCTGCCTTCTTTGATCATCAGTCAAAAGGAAGATATACTATTACCAGAGAGGAGGCAGATGAGTACGAGAGGAGAGCGGAGGCCGCTCGTCGCCATGCTGCAGCTCAGCAGGCGATAGCCGCTGCATCGCAGTATGACCCCAGCTACTATTATGGATATCCGCCAGGCCAGCCATGGCCATAGACCAACTTAGGCCAAAATCCTAAGCTTGGGGGAGTACGTATTTCCCACTGACATTACATTTATATTCACACACTCATTGCTAGATGCTGGTGCTCATAATTTTTCATTTATATCATCCATGCTGGTTTATTTCCTTTTTATGCTTTCTGCTTGTGTGTTTAATAAACCTTAAGAAAAACCGAAAAAATTATTTGTAGATTTTAATTAGTTTACTTTCCATGCTTGTAGTAGTAATTAAAAAGAAAACCCAAAAATATGTCATGTTCTTCTTTTACATGTGGGGAGCTTTCCCGTGTAAATAGTTTTATTTCTTTTCTTTCCTTTGGGGGTAGATAGGAGAAGATGAAAGTGTGTTATATCGACTAGAGGGGGGTGAATAGGCGATTTTTGTGAAATTCTTCACTGAGGAATTTGCCGGTGAGGAAATTCCTTATGAAGAACTACTAGCAGCGGAATAAGTACTCAGAAGTAAACATAACAGAATACAATCATAGTCATCATGATGAAATGAAGACAGGCATAGAGTACAGGAAGCGTAAGCACAGGATAACACAGGATGAAGACAAACAGACTGAAGAAATTGAACTGAGGAAATTGAGAAAGTCTTCAGTCAAAGTCTTCAAGAACAGATATGAACAAGCACACAACACAGTTATGAGGAAATGAAAGAGTTGAGGAAATAGAACCAGTAAGCTTGGTGAAGACAATGATTTGGTAGACCAGTTCCAACTGATGTCTCAGTTGTATGTCTGGTTGGAGCGGCTGAGTATTTAAACTCGAGGACATACAGTCCCGGACACCCAGTCCTGAACACGCAGCTCAGGACACCCAGTCCTCACCGTATTCTCCTTGAACTAAGGTCACACAGACCTTGTCCAATCACTCGTGGTAAGTCTTCAGTTGACTTCCGAACCTTCACAAACTTGGTCACTCGGCGATCCACAATTCCTGTTGGATGCTCTAGACCATGACGCCTAACCGTCTGGAAGAAGCACAGTCTTCAAAGGTAAAAAGCGTCGGATCCACGCAGGATCAATCTCTTCAGTGATGCTCAATCACTTGGGCTTTGTAGGTGTTTGGGTTTTGGGTTTTTCCTCACTTGATGATTTTCTCTCAAAGTCCTCGGAGGATGGGTTGCTCTCAAATAACAAGTGTCAGTTTCTCTCAGAGCAGCCAACCAGCTAGTGGTTGTAGGGGCGGCTATTTATAGCCTAGGGAGTAGCCCGACATGATAAGACATAAATGCCCTTCAATGATATGACCATTAGGTGGATAGATATTTTGGGACAGCTGGCGCATAGCACAGCAACGGTCGGAATTTTGAGTAGAAAAATCCTCAGGGCTATCATGTTCCTCACTGTGTAGGCAATCCGCACTGGCGAATTCCTAACTCCTCAGTCAGGACAAATTCCTCAGAGACCAGAAGAAATTCGTCTTTGTCACTGAAGAAATTGACTGAACTATATGAGATTTCCAATGGCTTCACTCGAAGGGATTGGTAGGTGTAGGATTTTGAGTTGAGCATCACATGGAAATTTTTACTTAGTATTTCCTCGACCCCCTTTAACAGTACGGTGTTTCCTATGACTCCAGAAAGAGAAAATGAAACTATGAAAACAAAAGTCTTCACGCTTCATGTTCCTCGAAATAATACCAAGTCTTCAAGGTCACACCAATTTCTTCACTTTCAAAGTCTTCAGAAAGTCTTCAGAATACCAAAGTCTTCACTCGAAAAACTTTATTTTTAGGGGTCGACTTTCTCTGTAAATATCAAACTCCTCATAGACTTATAGACCTGTGTACACTCACAAACGCATTAGTCCCTTAACCTATAAGTCTTCAATACACCAAAATCACTAAGGGGCACTAGATGCACTTACAATCTCCCCCTTTTTGGTTATTGATGACAATATAGGTTAAGTTTTCAACAGGGATAAACATATGAAGTGTTAGTACTGTTATTGAGGAATTTGATTGCAAGATATAGAAGAACTCCCCCTTAAGATGTGCATAGTGAGGAATTTGCTTTTGAAGCAATGCACACTTGAAGAGTTGAATCATGGAGATCGCCCCCTATATCTTGTAATTCAAAAACGCATTTGACATATAACAGTGAAGAATTTGAAATGCATGATGAAATATGGTGACTGATGTAATTCAGCATGCGTGCAATAATATTTAACGAGGAATAAGCATGCAGAAAAACGTCTCAAAAGTATCAGAGCACCATCAGGGTTTAAGATTACAACTCGATCCAATAAAGTCTCAGAAGAACGAGAGTTGTAACTTAACAAAAACACGCCCATATAGAAAGACCCGCTTGAAGACTAACTCAAAATTCTCCCCCTTTGTCATCAAATGACCAAAAGGATCGAATATGAGGACTAACGCCCCTGAAGAATGTCAAGTTGATGAAGGAGCGCCAGCGTTGTTGGGGTCGTTTGTTGTAGTAGGGCCTGCTGCAGTGTCGTCCAAGTCTTCATGTTCATCAGTGTCGCGCGATGAAGAATATGAGCTGGCCACCAGAGAAGGAACCTTGACCTTCTTGAATTTCTTCGGTGGAGATGCAGACCCGTCAAAATCTTCTTTGAGACCCATTTGCTTCAGATCGTCTTCACCATACATATGTGACAGGATTGCCCAGGTGCGACCCAAGACTTGATGGAGGTAGTAATTGTTTTTCTTCACTGCATTGTGTGTGGCAGTCATGTTGTGAAGAAGTGAACCAAACTGACGCTTAACCCATTTGTGATTTTGATCCACCTTCTGGTGAAGACTAAGAAGAAGTTCACGGTCAGTCATCACGCGCGTAGCAGTGGCTTGAGGAGTGGACTTGGGTGCATTGGCAGAGTCATGTGTAGCAGAGTCATTATTGGTGGAAGAAGAAGTAGCTTTGCGAAATTAACCATCCAATGGACGAATGCCTTCATCTATTACAGCTGGTGCCTTGCCCTTTCCATCAACTGAGGAATATGTCTGCTTGAGGACTTCAATTGGGGGCAAGTAGCTGAGGTGATTCTGGAAATCAGCTTTCTAGTTGAGTGAAGACCTTGTCCTGAGGAATCTCATAATCCAAGGTGCATAAGGCTTCAGCTCAAATGGAGACAGTGCAACATTTTCCGTAGTCCTCATGAAGAAATCGTGATAATTGACAGGAATGCCATGAATGATGTTGAATACTAGATTCTTCATGATGCCAACTATTTCCTCATCAGATGAGTCGTGGCCTTTGATAGGACTCATTGTCCTCGTAAGAATACGATAGACAGTTCTTGGCACATAAAGCAATTCCTTCACGAGGAATTTGGTTCTTGGTGCTTGACCTGACTTCAAAGGTTTCATCAGCACCTGCATGTAATGATGTGTGAGTTCAGGTTCACTGTAGATGCAGCGAGCTTCTTTAAGGGGAGGATTGAGTGGTAGAGCACGAAGCAATTCAGAGGCTGGTGCAGTGTAGTGAGTGTTTTCAGACATCCAATCCAGCACCCATGAATTCACATCTTCAGCATCGCCTGTGAAGAACCAGTTCTTCATTCCAATCGCAGATGTCAGAGCAAAAGTTTAGCAGTCCAGCGTCGTGAAGAACACCGAGGACTGGTGCGAAGCACGACAGAGATTCCATATCCACGTGAGGAATATTCTCATGGTAGAAGATTTTCTCCTTGTTGAACACCACTGAGGAATAGGAATTGGCTTGACTAGCAGTCCAAAAACGCCTCTTCCTAATGCGAGCAGAGTTATATGGGTTGTAATCTTTGAATAATATGTGCTCGCCGAAGAAATCATCAGCCTTGAACTTTTGCTTGTGTGAGAATGGATCCTTTGGCTTCGGCAAAGGAGTGTCAGTGAGTTGCATCATGACCTCAGGAATCTCAATCGCAGGTTATTCAGGCTGAGGAATTTCTGGTTCCTCTTCAGTGGCAGTCTGTGTCTTCAGATGTTCAGCAGCAGTAGTTTCTTCAGCGCTAGTGGCTAGAATTTTCTCATGTACAGATGAAGTGGGGTGAGTTTCTTCAGAGCCCATTTGAACAGTTTGTGCGGGGGACTGAGGGATTTGCTGCAACGGTGTGAACATTGGAGAGTTTGGATGCTGACTTTCCCAGAATTCATCACTCATTACTGGTGTGGAGCAGCCAACGTCGACATCTTCATCTTCCATTTCTTCAATGCCAGCCTCTTCATCTGTGAACTGAGGCATAGGCGAAGAGATGACAGGTGTTGAAGGGATCGCATCCACTTCAATTTCTTCATCAATCTGCTCTAACAAAGCAGCAGAAGGAGTTTCTTCATCAGATCTGCTGGGGATCACATATTCTTCATCAAAAGGAACAAGGTTCTTTGATGGCCTGGTTGAGATGGGAACAACATCAATGGGATTTGCAAATGAACTTGTCATAGGCTTCATCTTCTTCGCAGCTGAAGAATCTGAAGCAGCTGATGCTTTCCTTTTCTTCACTGCAGCACGCTCTGCAGCCTTGGTCTTCTTCACATCTGATGCAGATGGAAGGATTGGAGTTGAAGTTGGCACAGGAGCAGCTGAGGAATCTGGTTGATTTTCTTCAGGCACAACTCATGCAGTTGCCCTGATTTCTTCATTTTCTTCAGGCGCACCACTAGTGGGTGCCCTGGCAATTTCTTCAGCGGCTGGAATGCAGTCATCAGCCCTGGAACTCACATTTTCTTCAGCAGCCTGATTTTCATCAGCGGTGCTAGCATGTTCTTCAGTCGGTTGAGCAGATGCTTCAGCCTGAGGAATTTCCTATTGCGTTGGGGCTGCAACAATTGTGGTGAACTATTCTGTTATCTTCACAAATCTGACTTTGGCTCCCAGCCAGTCAGCATAATAGCGATCAAATTCATCACTCAGTTTCTTGATTTCTGATTGGAGAGCGACAAGTTCTTCAGGTGAAAGCTTCAGAATGTTTTGCTTCAGAAAATGCTCTTTCTTGTACTGCGCTTTCTTCACTCTCCTACCATGTTCAAATTTCCATTTCTCTTCTTGTATGAAATGCGTCAGCATGTGACTTTGACCAGGAGTTAGTTTGAAATCAGGCATGGGAGTGTTGGGGTCCTTGTGCCAAACATCAATGTACTCGAGGATCAACTTGGGATCCAAAAGCAATGGCACATTTGTTCCCTTGGCTCTAGCGGCCCTGACTTGCCTGTCTCTGATGATTTCTACAAGTTCATCATCATCAGCTTTGTCTTCATCAGATGGCACTTGGAAAGCGACTTGCTTCTTCTGAGGACTTTGGCGGGGACCTCGTCCAGCAGTGGCCTTCGTCTTCAGCAGTGAGGGGCCAGCTGAAGAACTTGGTGCAGCTGAGGAACTAGCTGTGACACCTGAAGCAATGGAGATGCCTGCAGTCCTTTGGCACGAGGCAAGGCGCACAGGTGCTGAGGATTTAGTCGGACCTACCGAGGACTTTGGCGGAGGAGCTGAGGACTTTGGCGGAACAGGAGCAGCATGAGGAATTGGCCATGAGGGCTTTGAGGATTCTGGCCGTGAGGGCTTTGAGGATTCTGGCCATGAGGGCATTGTTGGTGAAGCACTTGGCTTGCGCGCAGGCTTCTTTGACAGAGCCTTCTTTGGCTTGACAGCAAAGGCCTCAGCAGAGGCAGCAGCAGCAGCAGCAGCAGAGTCTTCATTGAATTTCCTCACTGCTTCTTTGGCTTGCTTAGCCAACTTAGCTTGGCGCTTGGCCCATTCATCAGGATAGTCCTCACCGTGCTTGAGGCTGGTGGGATCAGCGATTTGGCCAGGTGCCAATGGAGCTCTTGGGCATGGAGGATTGAGTGCAAATTTCTTCATATACTTAGGAGTGACATATTTGTACTCCCTCCATTCTCTTGCCCATCTCCTCTCTATCTTCTGAATGCGCACCTTTCGCTCATTCTTGGTTTCCTCAGTAGGTGTGCAGTACCCTGCATAGATGTCTTCAGTGATCTCAAAAGCAGTCATAACCTCAGTCTTCTTTCCTCCTTTCTGTGGCCTTTTACCATCAGCCATTTTCTTCAGTTGAGGAATTTGAACAATCGAATTTTCTGAAGAAGAATTCAAATTTTCTTCGAGGAACACTTCAAATGAGTTAAGTTGATGAGAACCTAGTGATTCAGTAGCTGACATGTGTACCTGTGAACAGAGTATAGTTGCGAGGAATTTGGAGAGGTCATATGCGTTCTCAGAGGGTTCTTTAAAAGGAACAAGTTTGAGGAAATTTGACCGGATGAGTCTTGAAGAATGTCACTAAGCATTCTTTGTCTTAGGTTCCAGAGTTGTATAGATCGAAGATCCACACAATTGAGGAATCTTGAAGAAAAATGATGCTTAGAGAAATGAATCAAAAACAGATGACTTGTGAGGTGTTTAGTGTGTGAATCTATGAAGAAAAACACCTTTGAAGATTTTGAAGATAATCATTCGAATCAACGAGGGCAGTAAAAGTAACTTTTAATTACCCTGGACGAAGAACACGACGAACTGGAGTGAGGAGATGTGAAGTTCGTCTGTGCAGATCTTCCACGCCCTAACTTGGCGGAGGAAGACGGCTACGGCGGCGGCGAAGTGAAGATTTCCGCGGTTGGCACGAGTACATCGGCGATGAGGTCGAGGCAGTGAAGCTCTTCCTCACCGGCGGCGATGAAGTAGCGGCGGCGCTAGGGTTTGAGAAGCTCGAGCTGGAGAGAGATCGAGCGGAGTAAAGGAAGTGAGGAAGGGAAGGAGGGGTATTTATAGCCACGGTGAAAAACTGCTCGCCCGAAGAAATTGGACGAACGTGCCCCTGACCCTTCTCATTCGCATGACATGTGTCACCCACGTAGTGAGAGGTGGAGATCATGTTAGATCGTGGGTGAGTGGATAAGTATATCGTGGGATGCGGAACGGTTTGACCGGCAAAGCCAAAAATTTAGATAAGATAGTTTTTAAAGTTCCGTTCGCAATTTCTTCAGCTGTCGAGGACACAATGAAGATTTTGAACGAGTTTCAAATAGAACGCACATGAAGAATTTGTGAATTGATTGGGTTGAGTATAGCATATAGGGGAAGGGTCCGATCACATTCACTTAGCAGAAAACCAACTTGAAGAAATAGCAATAAGTGAATGTTGTAGAGGACATAAACTCATATATATATATATATATATATATAAATAGCCAATGAAGAAAAACAACGGAAACAGTGAAGACTATGCAAAGTTGAAGAATATGAACAATTGAGGAATTTCAACTTTTGGTGGTGGCGTGACCCACCATATAAGAATAATGATTTCAAACACCGCGTACAATTATCGTAGGGTTCTGAGAATCAAATTATTCATTAATTTCTTCACACTAAGAGTGTTATTCTTCATTGATTGAAGAAAAACGTTTCTTCATGTGTTGCACATCTAAGTCATCAATTTTGCATAGGTGTTAGGATGAGTGTTATTTTCAAAGAACATACGAAGATTCTAGGATATTTAGCTCACACCACAACTTGCTAAATATCTTCTCATCCAAGGGCTTTGTGAAGATATCGGCTAGCTGTTCTTCAGTCTTCACATGCTCAATAGAAATGTCGCCCTTCAACACATGATCACGAAGAAAATGATGACGAATCTGAATGTGCTTTGTCTTCGAGTGCTGAACTGGGTTGTGAGCAATCTTGATGGCACTCTCATTGTCACAGTAGAGAGGCACATTCTTCATGTTGACGCCGTAGTCCTTGAGAGTTTGCTTCATCCATAGCAATTGAGCACAGCAAGAACTAGCGGCAATATACTCAGCTTCAGCAGTAGATAGTGATACGCAGTTCTGTTTCTTCAAGGACCAACAGACCAAAGATCGTACAAGGAAATGACATGTACCAGATGTTGACTTGCGGTCCACACGATCACCAGCATAGTCAGAGTCAGAATATCCAACAAGATCAAAAGCCGAGCCCTTGGGGTACCATAATCCAAGTGTTGGTGTGTGAGCTAGATATCGAAGAATATGCTTCACAGCCTTATGGTGTGATTCCTTCGGTGAAGCTTGAAATCGGGCACACATGCAAACACTAAGTATTATATCCGGCCTAGATACACATAAGTACAATAAAGAACCAATCATGGAGCGGTATACCCTATGATCGAAGTCAATACCATTTTCATCAGTGCACAGATGGCCATTTGTGGGCATAGGAATTTTGACGCCTTTGCAATCTTGCATGCCGAATTTCCTCAGTACATCCTTGAGGTATTTCTCCTGAGATATGAATATGCCATTGCGTTGTTCACGAATTTGAAGACCTAAGAAGAATTTCAGCTCTCCCATCATAGACATTTGATATTCTTCACTCATCATATAGGCAAATTCATCACTATAACGTTGGTCAGTACAGCCAAAGATAATATCATCAACATACATTTGGCACACAAACAATTCACCATCATAAGATATAGTGAAAAGAGTAGGGTCAAGTGAACCGGGTTTGAAGCCTTTCGTCATGAGGAATTCCTTCAAAGTATCATACCACGCCTGTGGGGCCTGCTTGAGGCCATAGAGGGCCTTGTTGAGTCTGAAGACTTTGTCAGGATTCTTTGGATCTTCAAAACCTGGGGGTTGAGCAACATATACTTCTTCCTCAAGCTTACCATTGAGGAATGCACTTTTCACATCCATTTGATATAAAGTGATATCATGATGGTTAGCATAAGCAAGTAATATGCGTATAGCCTCAAGTCTAGCAACAGGTGCAAAAGTTTCATCGAAATTAATTCCTTCAACCTGTGTGTATCCTTGAGATACAAGCCGTGCCTTATTCCTCACCACAAGGCCATTTTCATCTTGCTTGTTGCAGTAGATCCACTTTGTGCCGATGATATTGTGCTTGCGAGGATCTGGACGTTTGACCAGTTCCCAGAAATTGTTGAGCTCGAACTGATGTAATTCTTCTTGCATGGCCTGAACCTACTCAAGCTCCAGAAATGCTTCATCTACCTTAGTGGGCTCTGTAATAGAGACAAAAGCATAGTGCCCAAAAAAGTTAGATAAATGTGAAGCTTTTGAGCATGTGAGAGGACCTGGCGCTTTGATGTCATTGATGATATTTTCAACTTGCACTTCTTTTGCAATACGACGATGAGCTGGTTGCCGTTGAAGAATTTGATCAGCGTTTTCTTCAGCACCATTTTCTTCAGCATTTTCTTCAGGTGCATTAGCTCGACGTTCTTCATGTTTTGGAATGAATTCTTCAGCAGATTCTTTAGTAGGAATGACATCCTCAGTAGCCTTGAACTTGATTGTTTCCTCAGGTGCTGGTTCATCTATCACAGCAGGTAGGTGGTCTCTTTGTGAGCCATTAGTTTCGTCGAACCGCACATCTACAGTTTCAACAACCTTGTGAAGAACGTTGTTGAAGACTCTGTAGGTGTGCGAGTCCTTTCCGTAACCAAGCATAAAACGTTCATGTGCTTTCGTGTGCTGGTTTCTTATCAGTGAGGAGTTCATAGGCAGTCTTCTTGAAGAATTTGTGAAGATATACTCTGTTGATGATGTGGCGCGCAGTGTCAATTGCCTCAGTCCAGAAGCGGCGAGGCGTTTTGTATTCATCAAGCATAGCGCAAGCCATCTCAGCAAGAGTCCTATTCTTGCGCTCCATGACGCCATTCTGCTGAGGAGTGTAAGGAGCAGATAACTCATGAGTAATACCAAGTTCATCAAGATAGTCATCGAGACCAGAATTCTTGAACTCAGTGCCATTATCACTTTTGATGTGCTTGATCTTCACTCCAAAGTTGGTTGAAGCCCTCGAGAAAAATCGTTTGAAGATTTCCTGTACTTCATGTTTGTAAGTAACAATGTGTACCCATGTGTATCGAGAATAATCATCAACAATAACAGAGCCATATTGAGATGCTTCATTTGAAACAGCAGAATAATGATTAGGACCGAAGATATCCATGTGAAGCAATTCAAATGGTCAAGTAGTGGTCATGATAGTCTTCGTTGGATGCTTGGCCTTGGTCATCTTTCTAGCTTCACAAGCTCCGCATAAGTGATCCTTGGGGAATTTGACATTTTCAATGCCAATGACATGCTTCTTCTTCGCAAGAGTGTGCAAATTCCTCATGCCTGCATGACCAAGTCGTCGATGCTAGAGCCAGCCTTCTAAAGCTTTTGCAAGTAAGCACACGGCTGGTTGTGGTCCTGTAGAGAAATCAACAATATACAAGTCTCCTCTCCTAAAGCCTTCGAAGACTTTGGAATTGTCAGCTTCCATAACCACAACACAATGGTACTTGCCAAAGAAAACAACCATATCAAGATCACAAAGCATTGAGACAGACATAAGGTTGTATCCTAAGGACTCAACAAGCATGACTTTGTCCATGTGTCGATCCTTTGTGATCACAACCTTACCTAGACCCAATACCTGACTTTTGCCTTTGTCAGCAAAGATGATGTGCTTCAGATGCGATGGGGATAATGGAGCATCCATCAATAGATTCTTGTCACCAGTCATGTGATTTGTACATCCACTATCGAGGACCCACTCAGTGGTTTTGGGTTGATCATCCTGCCGATGAATTAGTGCATCTTACAAACTCATATACTTCATCAGTGAAGAATATGACATCAATTCATCAGATCAGTTTCATCAAGCAAAAGAACAGATAAAGCAATATGAGGACATGAGAAATGAAAGTTCATTTCTTCATGATTATCATGCATCCTATCAGGCATACTCAGGTCTCCAGCAAATTCTTCAGACGATTACGTACGTCTGGAGACCTGACCCTGCAGAAGAGATTAGTTCCTTTTCTTCACCACCCACATCTGAAGGGGTGGCAAAGAGTTCATCATTCTGCAAGCTCCATACGAGATGGGTTAGAGTAAGCATAATAGTAAGCGGAGAAATTCTACAAGGACTTATGGACATAATGATTTGAAGAATAATGCACATATCCATAATCCTTAGATCTTCCCTGCGAAATAGACGGGTTAGCACGATGATGTTCATATGAGTACTTTGATCCATATCAGGAATATGATCCAAGTGAGGAGTTTGGTCCGTATGAGGACTTGGATCCATATGAAGAATTTGGTCCATATGAAGAATTTGATCTGGGTTCCTATTCTTCACAGGTGGCGTCATGATGACATTCACCTGAAGATTTTCAAGGCATCTTTTGGGAACCCAGATTTTCTTCATAGGGGAGCCGTTCCTGCAGTTAGTGCCAACATATCTAGCAAATACTTCACCATTCTGATTTTTGAACAGTTTATAGTTGGAGTCAAATGACTCATCATCAGAATGATGAGATTCACATGCAAATACAGATAAGTTAGATGGATCAATTGGAGGTCCCTTTGCAGCAACCCATGTAGTTTTGGGGTACTGCTCAGGCTTCCAATATGTATCGTCAGCATTGATTTTCCTCTCAAAGGCAATACCCTCTTTCCTAGGGTTCCTATTGAGGATCTGCTTTTTAAGCACATCACAAAGAGTCTGATGCCCTTTGAGGCTTTTGTACATGCATGTCATGTACAATTCCTTCAGCCCTGCATCGTCAGTGATACTAACAGTGTCCTCAGATGAGGAATTAGTGATAGCAGAGGCATGTGGAGAATTTGAAACATTGGCATCATTTGAACATTCAGGTGAAGAATTAGCAGATTCACGTTCAAGCACTTCAAGCATGGAGGAACAAATTCTTCCTGAGAAGCACTGATTTGTTGAGCAAGCAATGAATCGCGCTCCTTCTGAAGATCTTCATAACTCACTCTTAGCTTCTCAAGGTCTTTCTTTCTTTGAAGAAATTCATAAGAAAGTTTCTCATGATCCGATAAGAGAGTGTTATGATGACTTTGAAGTTTGTCAAGCTTGGACTGAAGTCACGGAAGATTTTCAGTCAAAGTTTCAGTGCGATCCATTTCTTCACCCAACATATCATCACTTTTGTCTAGCATGTTTTGAACCTTTTCTAAAGCCCTTTGTTGTTTTATAGCAATCTTAGCAAGTTTATAATAGCTGGGCTTAAGGTTTTCATCAGATTCATTCTCACTTAATTCAGAGGAGGTATATTTGAGTACCTTGGCACCCTTTGCCATGAAGCAATAGGTGGGAGCATAGTCATCATCGCCTTCATCAGCCTTGTTGGTGAGGTCATTTTCTTCAGTGTTGAAGATAGACTTGCTGACGAATGCAGTAGCGAGAGCTAGGCTCGCCATTCCAGATTCGGCCTCCTCAGATGTCTCCTCTTCCTCATTTTCTTCAGATTCAGCCTCAGAGTCCATTTCCTTGCCAATGAATGCCCTAGCCTTCTTGGAGCTGCTCTTCTTGTGATATGAAGACTTTGAGGATTTTGATGATGAAGATTTTTGGATTTCTTCTTTTTCTTTGCATCATCAGAACTATAATCCTTGTATTTCTTCTTCTTTGATTCCTTTTCCCACTGAGGACAATCTTGAATGAAATGTCCAGGTTTCTTGCACTTGTGACAGAGCCTCTTCTTGTAGTCACTGGGTGAGGAATCATTGCTCCTTGAGGATCTTCCAAGGCGACCACATCTTGAGAACTTTTGGAACTTCTTCATGAGCAGAGCCAGATCATGGCTCAGTTCTTCAGGATCACCAAGGCTGCTACCAGAGTCTTCATCTTCGGACTCAGATACTACCTTGGCCTTCAGTGCACGTGATCTGCCATATCTTGAACCATAGAGATCTCTCTTTTCAGCAAGTTGGAACTCATGAGTATTTAGCCTCTCGAGAATATCAGCGGGATCAAGTGACTTGTAATCAGCACGTTCTTGTATCATCAATGCCAGAGTGTCAAATGAGGAATCAAGCAATCTCAGCAATTTCTTCACCACCTCGTGGTCGGTGAAGTCGGTGGCACCAAGTGCTTGAAGCTCATTTGAGATGTCAGTGAGGCGATCGAAGGTTTGTTGAACATTTTCATTGTCATGTCTTTTGAAGCGGTTGAAGAGATTGCGAAGAACATCAACTCAAGAGTCATGCTAAGTTGAGACTCCTTCATTCACTTTGGACAACCTGTCCCAGATAAGCTTCGCTGTCTCCAAAGCACTCACTCTGCCATACTTTCCTTTGCTCAGATGGCCACATATGATATTCTTCGCTTGAGAGTCGAGTTGCTTGAATCTCTTCACATCAGCAGCATTCAGAGAAGGTGTGACTGAGGGAACACCATTTTCCACAACATACCAGAGATCGTTATCAATTGCTTCAAGATGCATTCGCATCTTATTCTTCCAGTAGGGGTAGTCCGTCCCATCGAAGGTAGGACACCCAGCAGAGACCTTGAACATACCTGCGGTCGACATAACTAAAACTCCAGGCGGTTAAACCAAAATCACACAAAACAAGGGAGTACCTTGCTCTGATACCAATTGAAAGTGTGTTATATCGACTAGAGGGGGGTGAATAGGCGATTTTTATGAAATTCTTCACTGAGGAATTTGCCGGTGAGGAAATTCCTTATGAAGAACTACTAGCAGCGGAATAAGTACTCAGAAGTAAACATAACAGAATACAAGCATAGTCATCATGATGAAATGAAGACAGGCATAGAGTACAGGAAGCGTAAGCACAGGATAACACAGGATGAAGAGAAACAAACTGAAGAAATTGAACTGAGGAAATTGAGAAAGTCTTCAGTCAAAGTCTTCAAGCACAGATATGAACAAGCACACAACACAGTTATGAGGAAATGAAAGAGTTGAGGAAATAGAACCAGTAAGCTTGGTGAAGACAATGATTTGGTAGACCAGTTCCAACTGTTGTCTCAGTTGTACGTCTGGTTGGAGCGGCTGAGTATTTAAACTCGAGGACACACAGTCCCGGACACCCAGTCCTGAACATGGAGCTCAGGACACCTAATCCTCACCATATTCTCCTTGAACTAAGGTCACACAGACCTTGTCCAATCACTCATGGTAAGTCTTCAGGTGACTTCCGAACCTTCACAAACTTGGTCACTCGGCGATCCACAATTCCTCTTGGATGCTCTAGACCATGATGCCTAACCGTCTGGAAGAAGCACAGTCTTCAAAGGTAACAAGCATCGGATCCATGCAGGATCAATCTCTTCAGTGATGCTCAATCACTTGGGGTTTGTAGGTGTTCGGGTTTTGGGTTTTTCCTCACTTGATGATTTTCTCTCAAAGTCCTCGGAGGATGGGTTGCTGTCAAATGACAAGTGTCAGTTTCTCTCGGAGCAGCCAACCAGCTAGTGGTTGTAGGGGGCAGCTATTTATAGCCTAGGGAGCAGCCCGACATGATAAGACATAAATGCCCTTCAATGATATGGTCGTTAGGTGGATAGATATTTTGGGACAGCTGGCGCATAGCACAGCAACGGTCGGAATTTTGAGTAGCAAAATCCTCAGGGCTATCATGTTCCTCACTGTGTAGGCAATCCGCACTGGCGAATTCCTAACTCCTCAGTCAGGACAAATTCCTCAGAGACCAGAAGAACTTCGTCTTTGTCACTGAAGAAATTGACTGAACTGTATGAGATTTCCAATGGCTTCACTCGAAGGGATTGGTAGGTGTAGGATTTTGAGTTGAGCATCACATGGAAATTTTTCCTTAGTATTTCCTCGACCCCCTTTAACAGTACGGTGTTTCCTATGACTCAAGAAAGAGAAAATGAAACTATGAAAACAAAAGTCTTCATGCTTCATGTTCCTCGAAAGAATACCAAGTCTTCAAGGTCACACCAATTTCTTCACTTTCAAAGTCCTCAGAAAGTCTTCAGAATACCAAAGTCTTCAATCGAAGAACTTCATTTTTAGGGGTCGACTTTCTCTGTAAATATCAAACTCCTCATAGACTTATAGACCTGTGTACACTCACAAACGCATTAGTCCCTTAACCTATAAGTCTTCAATACACCAAAATCACTAAGGGGCACTAGATGCACTTATAGAAGACCATGATTAAATTGTTGAAGTGGCTCTTATATGCATAAATGTTGATCTGACAAAAGAGCCCATATTGCCTTGTCTTCTCCTATTTATTGAATGCTTGTAGATTCCAGCTTAGTCCAATGCACTCGCACTATTGTAATTATTCACATCGTTCGGTCGTGCAAGTGAAAGGCAATTATGACGATATATGATGGACTGACTGAGATGAGAAAAGCTGGTATGAACTCGACCTCTTTTGTTTTTGTAAATATGATTAGTTCATCGTTCCTGATTCAGCCTATTATGAATAAACATGTTTGCAATGACAGCTAGAGATCATAGTTTCTTGTGCCATGCTTGATTAGCTATGAGTTATAATGGTTTACCTTGCGTGCCAACATGCTATTGAAATGGTTATGATGTGGTATGATAGGGTGGTATACTCCTCTGAATGATTTAAGTGACTTGACTTGGCACATGTTCACGCATGTAGTTGAAACAAAATCAACATAGCCTTCACAATATTTATGTTCATGGTGGATTATATCATACTCATGCTTGCATTCGGTGTTGATTAATTTTAATGCATGTTCATGACTGTTGTCGCTCTCTAGCTGGTCGCTTCCCAGTCTTTTGCTAGCCTTCACTTGTACTAAGCGGGAATACTGCTTGTGCATCCAATCCCTTAAACCCCAAAGTTATTCCACATGAGTCCACTATACCTACCTATATGGTATCTACCTGCCGTTCCAAGTAAATTTTTATGTGCCAAACTCTAAACCTTCAAATAAATATCCTGTTTTGTATGCTCGAATAGCTCATGTATCAACTAGGGTTGTCTGTATCTTCCATGTTAGGCGGGTTATTCTCAAGAGGAGTGGACTCCGCTCCTCACTCACGAGATAAATGGCTGGTCACCAGGATGCCCAGTGCCATGCTTTATGCAAACTAAATCAAAATAATTGCAAACAAAACTCCCCTTGGGACTCTTGTTAGTTGGAGGCACTCGTTGTTTCGAGCAAACCATGGATTGATGCTTGTTGGTGGAAGGGGGAGTATAAACTTTACCATTCTGTTTGGGAACTGCCTATAATGTGTGTAGCATGGAAGATATCGCCATATCTTGGTTGTTATGTTGACAATGAAAGTATACCGCTCAATATATTATTCACCTCTGTTTTAAAACCGAGCTCTGGCACCTCTACAAATCCCTGCTTCCCTCTGCGAAGGGCCTATCTATTTACTTTTATGCTGAGTCATCATCCTCTTATTAAAAAGCACCAGTTGGAGAGCACCACTGTCATTTGCATTCATTACTGTTAATTTACATTGAGTATGACTTGACTGGATCTCTTTTACCATGAATTACAATGTCTAGTCAGTCCTTGGTCTTTAAAGGTGCTCTGCATTTATGTTTTGCGGTCTCAGAAAGGGATAGCGAGATACCACCTGGTTATATCATATTATGATTGTTTTGAGAAAGTGTTATCATCCGAGATTTATTATTATTGCTCTCTAGTTGATTATGCTATTGATATGAGTAAACTTGAGACCTAAGCATTATTGCGAATGTGGTTAGTTATAATCTTTGCTGAAAACTTGAATGCTGGCTTTACATATTTACAAAAACAAGAGCAAACAGAGTTTGTAAAAGTTTTTCTTTATCACTTTCAGTTTGTCAACTGAATTGCTTGAGGACAAGCAAAGGTTTAAGCTTGGGGGAGTTGATACGTCTCCGTCGTATCTACTTTTCCAAACACTTTTGCCTTTGTTTTGGACTCTAACTTGCATGATTTGAATGGAACTAACCCGGACTGACGTTGTTTTCAGCAGAATTACCATGGTGTTATTTATGTGCAGAAACAAACGTTCTCAGAATGACCTGAAACTTCACAGAGCAACTTTTTGGAAAATATAAAAAATACCTGCAAAAGATGAAGGCCAGAGGGCCCACCACCTTTCCACGAGGGTGGGGGGCGCGCCCCCTACCTCGTGGGCCCCCTGGTGCCTCTTCGACTCCAACTCCAACTATATATATTGTGTTTCGGGGAGAAAAAAATCAAAGAGAAGAATTCATCGCGTTTCACGATACGGAGCCGCCGCCAAGCCCTAAAACCTCCAGGAGGGCTGATCTAGAGTCCGTTCGGGGCTCGGGAGAGGGGAATTCGTCGCCACCGTCATCATCAACCATCCTCCATCACCAATTTCATGATGCTCACTGCCGTGCGTGAGTAATTCCATCGTAGGCTTGCTGGACGGTGATGGGTTGGATGGGATCTATCATGTAATCGAGTTAGTTTTGTTAGGGTTTGATCCCTAGTATCCACTATGTTCCGAGATTGATGTTCCTATGACTTTGCTATGCTTAATGCTTGTCACTAGGGCCCGAGTGCCATGATTTCAGATCTGAACCTATTATGTTTTCATCAATATATGAGTGTGCTTGATCCTATCTTGCAAGTCTATAGTCACCTATTATGTGTTATGATCCGTTAACCCCGAAGTGACAATAATCGGGACACTTACCGGTGATGACCATAGTTTGAGGAGTTCATGTATTCACTATGTGTTAATGCTTTGTTCGGTACTCTATTAAAAGGAGGCCTTAATATCCCTTAGTTTCTGTAAGGACCCCACTGCCACGGGAGGGTAAGACAAAAGATGTCATGCAAGTTCTTTTCCATAAGCACATATGACTATATTCGGAATACATGCCTACATTATATCAATGAACTGGAGCTAGTTCTGTGTCACCCTAGGTTATGACTGTTACATGATGAACCGCATCTGGCATAATTCTCCATCACCGATCCATTGCCTACGAGCTTTCCATATATTGTTCTTCGCTTATTTACTTTTCCGTTGCTATTGCTATCATCACTACAAAATACCAAAAACATTACTTTTACTACTGTTACCTTTTGCTATCGTTACCACTACTATCATATTACTTTGCTACTAAATACTTTGCTGCAGATATTAAGTTTCTAGGTGTGGTTGAATTGACAACTCAGCTGCTAATACTTGAGAGTATTCTTTGGCTCCCCTTGTGTCGAATCAATAAATTTGGGTTGGATACTTTACCCTCGAAAATTGTTGCGATCCCCTATACTTGTGGGTTATCACCTACTGAGGGCGAAGATCGTCGGAAGTGCAGAGCAGCAAGAGCAGACCATTGTCTTGTTGAAGAGGACCGGCGTCATCGTCGAGAAACTTATGGACGAGAATGCCATGTTGCGCATCGAGCGCAGAAGGCTGGTGGAGGAATCCATGGATGCTCTCAAGCAGCATCTTGAGGACAAGAAAGAGCTCGTCGCCGCTCGCCGAGGAGACTACTAGTTCTCGTGGCCTGCAACAACGCATCAACAAAGTAGAGATCAGCGAGCCAGATTGTTGTCTTCCTTCTTCTTTTGCCCTTGTGTATTTCGGGCGTTGCCACCTGTGGTTTATTTTAATTATATTCCTAAATATGTAAGACAATTATTATCCACTGTCATCATCCTTATATTCATCATGCTTTCTATAAGTCGCAATTGATGTTATATAGGTCCGTCGGATCTTACATCAAGATCCGTGCAAAAATTTCTTTTTATATTTTCATTTTTCTCTCTTAAATCTCAGTCAAGTGAGACATATAGCCACGCCGTAGAACAGGTCCTTGAGCGCCATTAATGGGGACGTTGGGAAGGAGGTGCACGGCGGGTAGTGTTCAAAGAGCTCTCCCCCCGATGAGCACGTGTAGGGGTCTGATCGCACGCCTCCCGTACTCAAATAGCTACCCCGCACGGCACCTCCTAGCCAATAAAAAGGGGACGTGTGGCAGCACGTAATTGGTAAGTAGAACACCCGTGGTTTCAATAATACTTGTGTTTCTGATTTGTAACGTGACAGCACTTGTTCCAAAATGACTTTCTTGATTGTTAATGTGTGCGCCTTGGCAAATCGGACAGAAAAATTACCACAGCATGTTCGTGCCATGTCATGACACCATGCCACGTTCCATGATTTTCAGGCATGTTTTGGATTTAGAGGAATTAAAAAACCAAGTTTCTCAATCTTTCCGGCCAAGCCACGACGCCCAGATGTTTGAATTTCATTCCCATCTCTTGCATAGGACCTAGAAAATCACCCAAGGACACACATGTGGTTTTTCAAACAACTTTGGTGCACCGAAGCCCGTGATTGTAGTTCAAATTTGAATTATGCACATTAAATGCGTAGAAGCTCAATTAATGTATAAAAAAGGCCAAACGAACCTGGAATAATTCCAAATTTTAGCATGATACTTCTATTTGGTCTAATCTGCCTGTGTAAAAAAATTAAGGCGGGAGAAGCCAGTGTATGTATGTCGTTTTGCACAAGGAGGTGACACATTCCCTCTCGGAACCACGAGCCTTCTTGACGGAAGCTCCAGTTTGCAAGAAGCTTACACCAAAGCTTCTCCCAATTCGGCCAAAAAATTTACTGCAGCATGTTGGTGCCATGTGATACGTCCATTTTGCATCATGCTTTTATATCGATATTTATTGAATTATGGGCTGTTGTTACACATTATGTCACAATACTTATGCCTATTCTCTCTTATTTTACAAGGTTTACATGAACAGGGAGAATGCCAGTAGCTGGGATTATGGGCTGGAAAAGGAGCAAATATTAGAGACCTGTTCTGCACAGCTCCAAAAGTCCTGAAACTTCACGGAAGTTATTTCAAGAATATATAAAAAATACTGAGCAAAGAAACTTCCAGAGGGGGCCACACCCTGGCCACGAGGGTGGGGGTGCGCCCCCCTGCCGCGTGGACCACCTGGTGGCCCTCCGATACCCATCTTCTGCTATATGAGGTCTTTCATCCGAGAAAAATCATAAGAAAGCTCACGGGACGAAACTCCGCCGCCACGAGGCGGAACCTTGGCGGAACCAATCTAGGGCTTCGGCAGAGCTGTTCTGCCAGGGAAACTTCCCTCCGGGAGGGGGAAATCATCACCAACGATCATCTCATCTGGAGGGGGTCAATCTCCATCAACATCTTCACCAGCACCATCTCATCTCAAGCCCTAGTTCATCTCTTGTATCCAATCTTTGTATCCAAACCTCATATTGATACCTGTGGGTTGCTAGTAGTGTTGATTACTCTTTGTAGTTGATGCTAGTTGGTTTACTTGGTGGAAGATCATATGTTCAGATCCATTATGCATATTAGTACCCCTCTGATTATGAACATGAATATGCTTTGTGAGTAGTTACGTTTGTTCCTGAGGACATGGGAGAAGTCTTGCTATTAGTAGTCATGTGAATTTGGTATTCGTTCGATATTTTGATGAGATGTATGTTGTCATCCCTCTAGTGGTGTCATGTGAATGTCGACTACATGACACTTCACCATTGTTTGGGCCTAGAGGGAGGCATTGGGAAGTAATAAGTAGATGATGGGTTGCTAGAGTGACAGAAGCTTAAACCCTAGTTTATGCGTTGCTTCGTAAGGGGCTGATTTGGATCCATATGTTTCATGCTATGGTTAGGTTTACCTTAATACTTCTGTTGTAGTTGCGGATGCTTTCAATAGGGGTTAATCATAAGTGGGATGCTTGTCCAAGTAAGGACAGTACCCAAGCACCGGTCCACCCACATATCAAATTATCAAAGTACCGAACGCGAATCATATGAACGTGATGAAAACTAGCTTGACGATAATTCCCATGTGTCCTCGGGAGCGCTTTTGTCACACCCTGATTTTCATGCCACAACACTTAAGCTAATAAATCATGATAAAATGTGGTTTGACAAAAACTTTTGAGTGTTTTGGACCTTGCCTTGATTGGATTTTGTCTGTTGTTTGCAAGTGCTCTAAAAATCAAATAAATCCCCCAACTCCTATACTTCATCTCCTTGCTCCAAAATCTTGAACCAATGATCAGGCCATGTGTATAGGACATAAAAATAATTTCTTACAAAAATAATTTGGCCAAATAGTATTTTACAAAATTAGTTTTTCAAAAACCCCTGAATTGAGTTTTGCACTGCAAGTACTTAATTAAGGGCAGCAAAAATCTTTCCAAAAATATTTTTGACTCCTATTAAATATAGGATACCCAGAAACCACAAAAATATAATTTTAAAAGTTATTTTCCTATTTTATTTAAAGGCTTTTTCTTTAGGCCAGAAATGGTCTTTGATAGGTTAAAATTATTTTAAAGCTTTAAAAATATTTGGTAAAACACATGGTCATGATCAAAATATTGGTTAAATCCCTCAAAAACCCTTTCTGGATATTTCAAGCTTTTGAAATATTTACAAAGGAAATATTCCCCAAAAATTCCAAGAAAATTCTAGCATGTCACATATGACATGTTTGATGATCTTGACAAGTATCATGTCATGGAGAATAGTATAACCCCATGAAATTCCCTCAAAACCATTTCTGCCCATTTCAAGGATTTGAAATATTTCTACAGGAAATATTTTCATAAAAATCCAGGAAAATTCTAGCAAGTCACATATGCATAATGTGGTGGTCTTGCAAAGTTTCATATCAATCAAAATAATTTTGGTTCACAAAAGTGCCCCAAAACCCTTTCTGTCCAGAACCAAATTTGAACAACTCTACATTGCCAAGTGTGTCCTTTTGATCTGAATTTTTATGGACATGTTCAAATCCCCAAATGATGACACTACACCAAGTGGTGCATCAAGGAGAATGGTTTTGCATGACTAGATCTTGGAAAACCCATTTCTGTTGATTTCTAGGGTTTACAAAAGTTGCAATGTCAACTTTGCCAAAATGAGCTTAAATTTGGTAGAACACACTATTTCTAAGTGCCATTCCATCCTGTTAATTCTCATGGCAATTGGAATTAATTTTCTTGCCCAAACCAACAACAAACACCTTCTGCCATTTTTCCAAAATCATCATTTTGACCTCTTCCACTAATCTCCATGAGCACAAGTTTTTACCACAGCTGAACCTGATCACCAGCAACCTCCAGTAGCTCCCCCTCTTCCAAATCTCCATGATTGATGGGGAAAAAACCCCATTTTCCCCCTCTGGACAGCCACTGTTCACCTCTCTCTCCACCTCCCATCTCATCTAGTGGCTCTCTAGGGCATCCAATGCCACTCCTACCTTGTTTACTCTCCCCCAAAAACCCCAGATACTATAAGACATGCCCAAGGCACTATTAAAATGCCGCTACAGTGCACTCCCGCACTGTATCTTGCCCATTCCGAGGCACTCGACGACCTTGGGCGCCGGGTCCGTGTCTCCCGAGGTCGCCTCGACGTCCACGGCACGCTAGCTAGTCGGCCCCCTCCTTCTCCTCTCTCCTTCTCACCCCGCCGAGCCCGCCCGACGCCGCCCAGCTCGGCCAGTGGGCGCACGAGCTCGGGGCTCTCCTGGAGCTCGCCCTGCTCCCTCTCTCCTCTCCTCTCGGCCTGGACCACGACCACAAGCACCCCAGGCACGCACCAGAACGCCCTTTTGGCCTCTGGCAATGCCACGGGCCGTGGCCGTGTACCCCGCCTACGGCACCTCCCGGCCGCGCCCGTATAAGGCCACCCCCGAGCCTTCTCTCGTCTCCCACTGCTCTCTCCCTCCCGTACGTCGCCCGGACCCCTCTCCTCCTCTCCAGAGCCGCTCCGTCACTTCCCATGGCCGGAGCCGAGCCGCCGTCCATCCCCAAAATTCGCGTCGTCCCGACCCTCTCCTTCCCCTTGAACCATACCATAGGACCCCCATGGCCCCAAGGAGCCTCACCCGCACATCTTTCCTTCCTTCCCGTGCCTGCCTCGCCGTGCCCGAATCTCACCGCCGGCCTCGTCCGCCGCGGCCAGCACCCTGCTCGACCCGGTGCTCCTAGGCGACCGTGCCACCCACGGTTGGACGCGGCCGGGTCCCCTGAGCACGCCAGTGGGCAGAGCGTCGCCGGAGATGCTCTGTAGCCCCGGCAATCGCCGCCGGGAGCCGGTCGTCCCCGCGGTCGCAGCGCGCGCAGGAGGTTGAAGATGGCCTGCTGTTGGGCCCCGCGCGTCAGCGACCCAGCGAGCGGGCCCCACCATTTAAGTGGAAACGGCTTCGGCCGGATCCGCCTCCCCTACGCGAAGGCGCACTCCCGCGAAGCCGCCTTCGACATCATCACCTCTGCCCGCGCAGCCGAGCCGCTGGGCCGGCCCACAGTCTATCTGTCGCTTTGTGCGCAGGGTAAGGTTAAGCCTTATTTCCTTTTTCTTTTTCCAGGCAACTTCAAAAATCCATAAATGATTCAAATTAACTCAAAATTTGATGATTCAAATTTCTAGTAGTTTCTAAAATCATTCCCTATCACATGATGCTACTTTCACATTTTTACAGAAATATTTCTTTCACAAATAATTAGCAAATCCTATTTTTTTCATTTCTTTCATAAACTTTAGAAAATCACAGAGAGCCCATTTTTTATCCAAATTCCATGATTCAAAATCCTAGGTCTCTATAAGTTCAAAACTTACTTTTTGAATATTTTTACTAATACTTTCTGTATCACCTCAAATAATGGTCTATTTCTTCATATTTGTCAACTTTGCAAATTCATAGGAAAATCATTTCAACTCCAAATCCAGTGAAACCAATTCCTAGATGCTTCTAAAATCATCCTTTGTTAAATGGGTGCCTTTGCTCATTTTTCAAAATGTTTCTGTACACTTCTTGCAATTCCATAAACCCCTTGATTCCATCATATCGAAATGTTTAGAAATATCCATTGATCCACTTCCAATGAAATCACTTTGGTCATTCCTCATATGACTAGAGCACATTTTTAGAGCACATTTATTCTTGCCTTGTTGATATTTTTAGAGCACATTTATTCTTGCCTTGTTGTGTTGCTTATTATGGTTGTTTCGACGATAGTTGACGAAGTAGACGAAATGCTCGGAGATGGACCAGAGATATTTGAAGACCTTGAAGACTTTGAAGACCAAGGCAAGCAGCCCTTTGACCATGTCTATGAAACCCTTTTTATGCATGTCATATAGCACTTTTATTGCTTGCATCAAAGTCATGATAAAATGGTGGCCACTTGAGGTGGTGCCTCCGTTGCCTTTCTCGTTGACACTTGCATGATGCATGACCCTACCTTTCTATGAGGGTTATACCAGTGGAAGTAGATATGATGCTAAGTAGTTGCTAGGCAAAGTAGATCAGGGTTATGCATGGAAAGAAACAAGAGTGGTTTGACATACTTGCAAAAAGCCCAGTGGGTGCCACTAATGCCCCTGGGAGATGATGATGAACTAGGTCACTACTTGGTGGAGAGGTAGTGTACCGAGGCTCGATAAAAGTGTTGTTTACAGAGACGGATTAGATTTTAGATTTGTCGACTGTCCAAACCTTACATGCGCAACCACTCTACCCTTGTATGGGAAAGGGCATTATTGATTACCTAGGCCGATACTAGCTTGGAACCCGCATTACTAGTGACGGGGGAGAGTTGGTGCTCTCTCTCGGGACGGGGTCGTGCCAGGTAGGGCGGCCAAGAACATTTTTATGGGGCACCGGACACACCGTTGGTACCCCGTGCCAGTGGTATGTGATGAATATGGGAGCAAGGCTCCACAATTTTAAGTTGTGAAAGGTTGGGCACGGGGGTTACTACCAATCGAGTGGACTCCATGTTAGTGTCGTCTAGGGAAAGATAGTGATCGGGTGCTTACCCCGGGTACTTGAGGTACCGTGGGTCGTGGATAACACGGAAGTTCCCCGGATCTTGTGGGTAAAGTGTGCAACCTCTGCAGAGTGTAAAACTATTCAAATAGCCGTGTCCACGGTCAAGGACAGTTGGGTGGTGTTGCTTAGACTACGTCCATATGTTTCTGACAAACAACACGGTTTGGTAAATCTGTTGACATGATTCCTGAGGAAGTCACGATGAGCTTGAGTATGAGTTGTTCACAACTCTATCCCGATGTTGATGTCTGTAACCTCCAGATACTTGTTGCGGACGCATTCATATCCTTGATAAATGTTGATCATATTTGCATGAGAAAAACTAGCTTTCCGCAAAAATGCCAAATTAGCAGTAGTGCCTTGCATAATTATTCTGTTATCACCCTTGGGTTGCTTGCGAGTAGATTCAAAGTACTCATTGGCTTGCCACTGGTTATTTTATTGGCCAGGCATGAAAGAACATGATATGAAGAAGAATACTTCGGTGACGAGCATGCGAGCTAGGACGCTTCCTAGTCAAAATGCCTGTAGGGTTAAGGCAGATGGCATGGGTCCAAGTTAGCAACGAAGATTTCCGCTGCGATGCTATACTCAAGACTTAACCACAATGGTCCTACTTGTGTAATGCGGTATGTATGGATGTAAGTCTCTTGTTATTCAGCTTCTGTGTGTTCAGTGAGCATTGATCTCTGGGATCACTGTACACATGCATTCGGTGATCACGACTTACGAGTCGGGGTCCCCACAGAGCTGGTATCAGAGCCATCCTGACTGTAGGAAGCCTTAGTTAGCATGGTCGTTAGTTAGGGTAAAACTATTTCCAAAACTATTACTAGTTTTCAAAACCACCTATACTTCTCTTCCCTTCTCAGTTTTTCAAAAACTAAGGTATACTTTCCTTATTAATCTCTTCCCCTTCAAAACTTATGGTCGCTAGAACCCTTATGCCCCTGACCACTGGATTCCTTGTAATCCTCGTGGATAATCTAGAGGGAAGATGCCTTGTCAGACATTCACCCACATCTTCTGAACACAAGATTGGCGACACCTCGACAAGACGATACCAACAAAAGATACATCCTCGAAGAATGAGGGCATGAAGACCCAGAAGATGGTGACACCCTTGACAATGCTCGAAGATGATGTGACCTTAGCCTATGATGATCAGGGCATAGGAGATGCAAGATCATGATATACATCGCTAATAGAGCAACCATGTCCTTACCGTTGTTGTGTCGGCAACCACCAGTGGATGAGAACCTCGCCATTTGGTCCGCCTCACTATAGTGAGCAGGAAAACGGTTCTCTTCATCCCCCGCTCTTGGTGTCGATATTTTCATCAACGTAACCAACATGTTGGACCTCTACTATGCCTTGTTGATGTCATTGCATAAAGGATTACCTACTTGGTACCATCGACGCCTTAGAAGACAAAAAGGGATCGTCATGATTAAGAAGACAATAGAAGACCGAGTCAATGCCTGCTACGAGGAGCCACCTTCACCCCACCACTTCAACAGGCGAGAAGTTGTTGAATAATCTTCAGGCTCAACCCGGATCGTTTCATCAAACAACTACAAGAGACGTAGCAACACCTGAGGAAAACTCAGAAGACTGCACAAGGCTCAAGGCATGATTACTGGGTCCGAGAACCCCTAGGGTAGGATGAGTCATGTACCCCCTATGCTCAGTCGAGTCCATATGATGGTTCGAATAGAACAATGATTGTGTGTTGCATGCTTTTATTTTCTTGTGTTTTGATATCAGTCGCCCTTTTTGCCCTAGGCAACAAGTACGCAACTATATCACCTGCCTTATTTTGTTGTTTGTGTTTGGCCCTTTTTGGCACTTGTTTGATTGCACCTGCACTATAGAACCCCCTTTAGGCATCCCCCTTTATGCTACTTATCCCTCTCATCTCTCTCCTCAACTGAAGACCAGCAAGACAAGATGCACCAAGGAGTCTACTTCGGCGACCAACTAGCACTGAAGACTTTTTGTTGCAGCCTCCTCGACCAAGTGAAACCCCGTAGAGTTATGTTTAACCCTCCAGACTAGAAACCCCTTCCTAGACCCTTCGAGACTTCATGAAATACCCCAGCTCGAATCCTTAACCATGTGCTTAACCCACAGAATTGCAAAAGGACCTATAAGGCCTCCGTAACCTTTCTTGTCACTAGATTCATTATGGAATTAGTGGACATAGTGAATGAGCACATTATCATCCTAATATAGCACCAGAACTGACGATGCCATAGGGAAGACCAGTTTGAGGATATAGGAATAGAGGACAAATGACTTGATGAGTTTATATCAATGACTTTGAGAATTATATGAGACTATTTGGTGGATTATGAGGCTTTCATGTTGGTAGATGAACTTGGTGGGATCATGTTGATAGAGTGGCATAACTTTCATTACCCCTAGAGTAAATTGGATTTTGTAGGACAATTATACCGCAAGCTGAATTCTTGGAAGTATAAGGATTTGACTTAGCCAGGGGATATTGATAGAAGATAGTTGGCATTACGAAAATGACTTGGGGGAAATAGATAGGAATTCTCGTTGGACATGAGATTTGGATTCAATAGGTTATCCTAGTGGAGTATGGATGCAGAGTAATTCTACATGGTTCAGAGTAAATTGAATTTAGACTGATGATCTTGATCATAATACCATGTTTCTCGGTGAACGATAAACTAAGAGATTGGATTAATTGTCGGAGTTGATTTAGGGATCTATACACGCCTGACCTTGGAGTTACTTGACCCCGATAATGGGAAATTGGTGGAGTAACTATAGTAAAGATAACCCTTTTCAAGTATATGAGGATTATAGGACATTAGAAGATCATGTGGCACACCATAAACATTGGATTTGTAGAATTAAATGGATTATGTAGCGATTAATGGAAGTTAATGGGCTGTTGGAGTTGATTCATAGGAAGGAAACAAGATCTTGGAGTGGCTTACGACGTGTTTCCTTAGGATAGAGATGCTTTATCTTAGACCTTGGAAGAATAAGCTCAGCACTTGGATTGTCACGTTCAAGCTTAGCAGCTTGTATGCTCTACCCATGGATTTTTAAGGGTAGACATACATATGAGTTTGGGGATCGTAGACATATATGATTTTGTTAGACCCCCTCTTGGGAGTCATGAGGATGTGAATAACATGAGTGATGATTGGAGTTGACCTATACGGGATGATCCTTTCAGTAACATGATGTGATTGTTTGGAAGACTAGATGGAACGATTGGCATCTCAGAAACTGTGCTCAAGGATGGGATGATAAAAATTCACTCGCACACTAGAATCCTTGAAACCCTTATGCCCTACCAAGCCACAACATGATCGGATCCTGACGTTGGGCTTTGGCTCTAGATCGATAAGACCTTGGCCAATGCTCAACCGTGACCATCCCCAATGCCTCAGCCCACTTTACGTACCCCATAGACTTCATGGAGTGCTTGGACAAGTTAGTTGTCATCTTTCTTTGATGACATACTTGTCTACCCGAAGACGGAAGAAGAATCGTTGAGCTGGCCAAGGAACATCTGAAGATCGTCATGTCTAGGAGGAAGAACTACACCAACCACCATCTTCAAGAAGTATACCTCCGCATCAAAGACCAGGCATATCTGCAAACCACTTCTCTCAAAGGAACCAAGCATTTCCATGTCAAAGGGAAGCTCACACCAAGATTTATCGGCCCTCTCCAAGATCACTTCAAGACAAAGAATAGACGGCTACCAGCTAGAGTTATCACCTGAGTCACCTACTGTGCACAACGTTTTTCCACACGACACCACTCCGGAAACGTTTCCAAATTCCTAACTAGCCCGGTCTCTACAAGGACATTAACCACCGAGCCATCGACCCCTAGCCCAATCTGACCTACCACGAGCAACCCCTTAGCAACCTGGATCAAGCAGGACATCATACACGAAGCCACGTCATCAAGTACTTCAAGGTTCAATGGAGCACCATTCGGAAGCATAAGCAGTATGGGGACATGAAGACTACCCCATATCCAAGTTTCCATATTCCTTTCCACACCTAGTTTGGGAATCTCGGGGACGAGATTCTTGTAAGGGGGGTAAGTCTGTCACACCCTGATTTTCATGCCACAACACTTAAGCTAATAAATCATGATAAAATGTGGTTTGACAAAAACTTTTGAGTGTTTTGGACCTTGCCTTGATTGGATTTTGTCTGTTGTTTGCAAGTGCTCTAAAAATCAAATAAATCCCCCAACTCCTATACTTCATCTCCTTGCTCCAAAATCTTGAACCAATGATCATGCCATGTGTATAGGACATAAAAATAATTTCTTACAAAAATGATTTGGCCAAATAATATTTTATAAAATTAGTTTTTCAAAAACCCCTGAATTGAGGTTTGCACTGCAAGTACTTAATTAAGGGCAGAAAAAATCTTTCCAAAAATATTTTTGACTCCTATTAGATATAGGATACCCAGAAACCATAATAATATAATTTTAAAAGTTATTTTCCTATTTTATTTAAAGGCTTTTTCTTTAGGCCAGAAATGGTCTTTAATAGGTTAAAATTATTTTAAAGCTTTAAAAATATTTGGTAAAACCTAGGGAAACTCAATGGACATATATTGTCCATATATAAGAGTTTCAACACATGGTCATGATCAAAATATTGGTTAAATCCCTCAAAAACCCTTTCTGGACATTTCAAGCTTTTGAAATATTTACAAAGGAAATATTCCCCAAAAATTCCAAGAAAATTCTAGCATGTCACATATGACATGTTTGATGATCTTGACAAGTATCATGTCATGGAGAATAGTATAACCCCATGAAATCCCCTCAAAACCATTTCTGCCCATTTCAAGGATTTGAAATATTTATACAGGAAATATTTTCATAAAAATCCAGAAAAATTCTAGCAAGTCACATATGCATAATGTGGTGGTCTTGCAAAGTTTCATATCAATAAAAATAAGTTTGGTTCACAAAAGTGCCCCAAAACCCTTTCTGTCCAGAACCAAATTTGAACAACTCTACATTGCCAAGTGTGTCCTTTTGATCTGAATTTTTATGGACATGTTCAAATCCCCAAATGATGACACTACACCAAGTGGTGCATCAAGGAGAATGGTTTTGCATGACTAGATCTTGGAAAACCCATTTCTGTTGATTTCTAGGGTTTACAAAAGTTGCACTGTCAACTTTGCCCAAATGAGCTTAAATTTGGTAGAACACACTATTTCTAAGTGCCATTCCATCCTGTTAATTCTCATGGCAATTGGAATTAATTTTCTTGCCCAAACCAAAAACAAACACCTTCTGCCATTTTTCCAAAATCATCATTTTGACCTCTTCCACTAATCTCCATGAGCACAAGTTTTTACCACAGCTGAACCTGATCACCAGCAACCTCCAGTAGCTCCCCCTCTTCCAAATCTCCATGATTGATGGGGAAAAAACCCCATTTTCCCCCTCTGGACAGCCACTGTTCACCTCTCTCTCCACCTCCCCTCCCATCTAGTGGCTCTCTAGGGCATCCAATGCCACTGCTACCTTGTTTACTCTCCCCCAAAAACCCCACACACTATAAGACATGCCCAAGGCACTATTAAAATGCCATGGCATGCCATGGACGCGCTCTGGGTCCATGTCTCTTGTTATTCAGCTTCTGTGTGTTCAGTGAGCATTGATATCTGGGATCACTATACACATGCATTCGGTGATCACGACTTATGAGTCGGGGTCCCCACAGAGCTGGTATCAGAGCCATCCTGACTGCAGGAAGCCTTAGTTAGCATGGTCGTTAGTTAGGGTAAAACTATTTCCAAAACTATTACTAGTTTTCAAAACCACCTATACTTCTCTTCCCTTCTCAGGGAGAGGCGCGCCATGGGGGAGTCCTCCTATTCCTAGTAGGAGTAGGAGAGGGGGGAAGGAAAGGGAGAGGGGGAGAAGAAAGAGGGGGTCGGCCCCCTTTTCCCTAAACCAATTCGGTTTGGGCCTTGGGGGCACGCCCCACACTCCCCTTGCTGCCCTCTATTTCCACTAAGCCCCATGTAGGCCCATTAAGCCCCTGGGGGGTTCCGGTATCCACCCGGTACTCCGATATATGTCTGAAACCTTCTGGAACCTTTTCGGTGTACGAACATAGTCGTCCAATATACCGATCTTTACGTCTCGACCATTTCGAGAATCCTCATTATGTCCGTGATCATATCCGGGACTTCGGACTACCTTCAGTACATCAAAACACAAAAACTCATAATACCGATCGACACCGAACTTTAAGCGTGCGGACCCTACGGTCTTTGGTCAATAACCAATAGCGGAACCTGGATGCTCATATTGGCTCCCACATATTCTATGAAGATCTTTATCGGTCAAACCGCATAACAACATACGTTGTTCCCTTTGTCATCGGTATGTTACTTGCCCGAGATTCAATCGTTAGTATCCCAATACCTAGTTCAATCTTGTTACCGGCAAGTCTCTTTACTCGTTCCGTAATACATCATCCCGCAACTAACTCATTAGTTACAATGCTTGCAAGGCTTATAGTGATGTGCATTACCGAGATGACCCAGAGATACCTCTCCGATAATCGGAGTGACAAATCCTATTCTTGATCTATGCCAACTCAACAAGTACCATCGGAGACACCTATAGAGCACCTTTATAATCATCCAATTATGTTGTGACGTTTGGTAGCACACAAAGTGTTCCTCCGGTAATCGGGAGTAGCATAACCTCATGGTCATAGGAACATGTATAAGTCATGAAGAAAGCAATAGCAACAAACTAAACGATCATCGTGCTAAGCTAACGGATGAGTCAATCACATCATTCTCTAATGATGTGATCCCGTTAATCAAATGACAACTCATGTCTATGGCTAGGAAACTTAACCATCTTTGATTCAACGAGCTAGTCAAGTAGAGGCATACTAGTGACACTTTGTTTGTCTATGTATTCACACATGTACTAAGTTTCCAGTTTGTCTATGTATTCACACATGTACTAAGTTTCCGATATAAGGAAATAAATAATAACTTTATTATTGCCTCTAGGGCATATTTCCTTCAGTATATGTATCTCGTTTCGCACACGGAGGTGACACATTCCCTCTCGGAACCACAAGCCTCCTCGAGGGAAGCTCCGGTTTGCAAGAAGCTTACACCAAAGCCTGTCCCAATTTGGCCAAAAAAATTACCGCGGCATGTTGGTGCCATGTCATGACACCATGCCAAGTTTCATGATTTTCAGGCGTGTTTTGGATTTACAGGAATTAAAAAACCAAGTTTCTCAATCTTTCCGGCCGAGCCACGACGCCAGATGTTTGAATTTCATTCCTATTTCTTGCATGTGACCTATAAATTCACCCAAAGACACACATGTGTTTTTTCAACCAACTTTGGTGCACTGGAGCATGTGCTTGTAGTTCAAATCTGAATTATGCACATTAAATGCCTAGAAACTCGATTAATGTATAAAAAAGGCCAAACAAACCTGGAATAATTCCAAAATTTAGCATGATACTTCTATTTGGTATAATTTTCCTGTGTAAAAAAATTAAGGCGAGTGAAGGCAATGTACGTATGTCGTTTCGCACACGGAGGTGACACGTTCCCTCTCGGAACCAAGAGCCTTCTTGAGAGAAGCTCCGGTTTGCAAGAAGCTTACACCAAAGCTTGTCCCAATTCGGCCAAAAAATTTACTCAAACATGTTGGTGACATGTCATGACACCATGCCAAGTTTCATGATTTTCAGCCATGTTTTGGATTTACAGAATCAAAAAACCAAGTTTCTCAATCATTCCAGCCGAGCCACGATGCCCAGATGTTTGAATTGCATTCCCATTTCTTGCATGGGACCTATAAATTCACCCAAAGACACACATGTGATTTTTCAACAAACTTTGGTGCATTGGAGCATGTGCTTGTAGTTCCAATTTGAATTATGCACATTAAATGCTCAAAAACTCAATTAATGCATAAAAATGCCAAACGAATCCAGAATAATTCCAAAATTTAGCACGATACTTCTATTTGGTCTAATATGCCTGTGTAAAAAAATAAGGCGGGAGAAGGCAGATATGTATCTCATTTCGCACACGGAGGTGACACGTTCCCTCTCGGAACCACGAGACTTCTTGAGGGAAGCTCCGGTTAGAAGATTACACCAAAGCTTGTCCCAATTCGGCCAAAAAAATTACCGTTGCATGTTGGTGCCATGTCATGACACCATGCCAAGTTTCATGATTTTCAGGCGTGTTTTGGATTTACAAGAATTAAAAAACCAAGTTTCTCAATCTTTTCGGCCGAGCCAGGACGCCCAGATGTTTGAATTTCATTCCCATTTCTTGCATGGGACCTATAAATTCACCCAAAGACACATATGTGATTTTTCAACCAACTTTGGTGCACTCGAGCATGTGCTTGTAGTTCAAATTTGAATTATGCACATTAAATGCCTAGAAACTCAATTAATGTGTAAAAAAGGCCAAACGAACCCGAAATAATTCCAAAATTTAGCACAATACTACTATTTGGTCTAATCTGCCAGTGTAAAAACATTAAGGCGGGTGAAGGCAGTGTACGTATGTCGTTTCGCACATGGAGGTGACACGTTCCCTCTCGAAACCAAGAGCCTTCTTGAGGGAAGCTCCGGTTTGCAAGAAGCTTACACCAAAGCTTGTCCCAATTCGGCCAAAAAACTTACTCAAACATGTTGGTGCCGTGTCATGACACCATGCGAAGTTTCACGATTTTCAGCTATGTTTTGGATTTACAAGAATTAAAAAACCAAGTTTCTCAATCATTCCGTCCAAGCCACGACGCCCAGATGTTTGAATTTCATTCCCATTTCTTGCATGGGACCTATAAATTCACCCAAAGACACACATGTGAGTTTTCAAGAAGCTTTGGTGCATTGGAGCATGTGCTTGTAGTTCAAATTTGAATTATGCACATTAAATGCCCAGAAACTCAATTAATGCATAAAAATGCCAAATGAACCCGGAATAATTCCAAATTTAAACGCGACACTCATGTACTAGTTGCATGTTTAGTGTACGTAAATGTTCTAGCAATTCAAACACCATCCTTTCCCTCCGTAACACCATTTTGTCTTTCAAAACATAATGAAAAAAATTAGGTATACCACAAACAGTTTACTAGAAAGAATCGTGTGGGATGCGATATTTTATGAAATATCTTGGCGCATCGTCTTTTCTGGCTTATGCAGGAAGCTTCGTTGTCTACAGTCCACTATCCCCGCTTGAACCACACTTGCGCGCTAGTTTCTCGTGGCATCGAGCGAAATTTTTTTGCCATCGCGGAAATATCTATCTCCCTGCCCCCTCCCTCCTACCAAAAGCCACATTTCCACTGTTCCTCCTTGCTTTCGAAGTTCAAACCTTCACTACTGCTTACTGGCAGCTCAGCCTCCTCACCAGTGACCCTTCTTCTTGCAGCGCCGCCTCCTCACCGGCTACCCTTCTTCTTGCAGTGCCGCCTCCTCGCCCGCGACCCTTCTTCTCGCAGCGCCGCCTCCTCGCCGGCGACCCTTCTTCTTGTTGCGCGGCCTCCTCGCCGCTGACCCACCTTCTTGTTGCGCGGCCTCGTCGATATGGTCATGTAATCCACACCCCACCCACACCATCCTCCTCCTTTCCCGTCCCACATGCCTCGACCGACGGAGCGACACCTTCCACCGAAATCACTGCCCCCCTCCTCCAATTAAGCGCCGCCCACAGCCATTTTGCACACAGTATATCATGGAGCTCAGTAGCATGCGGCCGCACGCGTGAACGAGGTCGTTATGGCTGCCATGCGTGTCGACCGCCAGATCTTGGAGGAGCACCTCGTCTTCGAGGCCACCGTTGACACTGCCACACGGTGGGCTACTCGTCTGTCAAATAATACAACTTTCAGGTACAACAGTCGCCTTATATACCTCTCCTTCTTGATATCAACGTTATTTATAGTTTTCAAGATGTATGTTCGTCTGTCATCCAGCAAAGCTTCACCCAGACTCTGGGCACAGTGAATGTCTTGGCACTAGAATCTGTCGGCCCCAACCTGGAGCAAGTTGTCAGTTGCCTGAGATGCTTTCCGTGCCTGAAGAAGCTGTATATCGAGGTGATGTTCCTTTCCTGTTAAATGTTAACCATAAGGGAGTTCAATTTTTTACACCTTTTTCAAGTTTACAATGACAATGTACTACGATTTCTGAAGGAACTTTGGAGGATTTTAGGAAATACACCCCCACCCCATATTGGTTGTTTCATTCATATGGTTACAATCGTCCATAAGCATTTCTCCTTTGGATTCATCTGTACTAGTTTTCTTAGGGAATTTTTCATCCAACCCAACCTCTTGTGAAGAAGGCTAAATGTTTCTAGATTGTAATCAAATGCCCATGTTAATCATGCCAGATCGAAGATGGCACGTGGTGCATTTTACAAATCCTGCAAACCAAATGGGCGTGTAGCAGTGTTCAAAACTGCATGTAGGCACTAACACGTTCTCTTCTTTTGAGATAATAATAGGCCTGGAGGTGGATAATGTTTATAACGACAATCACATCGAATGCCTGGATCTGCATCTCTCAAATATTACTTTGAACTCCTACCGAGGGACCTTACCGGAGATTACACTCGCCCGGTTCTTTCTTGCGAGAGCAAAGGTGCTGAGGGTACTGAGGTTGAACACGCATTTAATTAGGAAAGATGAATGGTATGATTATCAGAGCTGGCAGGTAATGCGGAATGGAAGAGCCTCCAAAAATGCCAAACTTCGCATTGGAAGAGCATATGGCCAAGCAATTGGAAGTCATTGTGTCAAACCCATACATGACTTGTCAGCGGGTGATCCCTTTTCAGAAATGACGCAGCTTGCAATGTTTGAATTTGGGAGTTGTAATCTTTGAATTTGAACCTTGCAATATTTATTGTATTTGTTATATTGAACCGTTTCTATTCTCTTGTCTCAACGCAAATAGTTCATCGGAGTGAACCTCATGTCGTATATCGCACACACCTTGATCTGGCTGGCCATTTCTTTTGTGTTGCCTAATCACAAATAGTTCATCCGAGTGAACTGTATGTTGTACATCGCACACACCTTGATCTGGCTAACCGTTTCTTTTGTGTTGCCTAATCACAAACAGTTCATCCGAGTGAACCATATGCTATACATCACACACACCTTCATCTGGCTGCTCGTTTCTGTTTTTCCCCCTCATCAAAAACGGTTACTTGAACTAAACCATATGCCCTGAATCGCACATGCAACTAAAATCTGAACCGTGTTTGATGCATCCGTCATCGCAAACGTTTTGCACCTTTTTTGATGGTTTTTTACACCATCGTTTGTGATTATTGCATCGCACACAGTTTCGTCGAAGGGTCTCTGATCGTAGTGTCACGTTAGCAGCATCCTGCAGTAGTGCATGATGAATCTAATGATATATGTTTGTTGTTCTAGACATAAATGTTTTTCTCCACGTACATGGGTGCTACCTCTTGAGCACTGCGTTAGTTTTCCCTTGAAGAGGAAAGGGTGATGCAGCAAAGTAGCGTAAGTATTTCCCTTAGTTTTTGAGAATCAAGGTATCAATCCAGTAGGAGACTACACGCAAGTCCCTCGTACCTACACAAACAAATAAGAACCTCGCAACCAACGCGATAAAGGGGTTCTCAATCCCTTCACGGTCACTTACAAGAGTGAGATCTAATAGAGATAATAATGATAAGATAAATATTTTTGGTATTTTTATGATATAGATTGAAAGTAAAGATTGCAAAAATAAATGCTGCCAGAAATAACTTGTTGATGGGAGATTAATATAATGGAGAATAGACCCGGGGGCCATAGGTTTCACTAGTGGCTTCTCTCAATATAGCATAAGTATTACGGTGGGTGAACAAATTACTGTCGAGCAGTTAGTAGAAAACGAATAATTATGAGGATATCTAGGCATGATCATGTATATAGGCATCACGTCCGTGACAAGTAACGCATTAGAGTATTAAGTTCATAAGAACAGAGTAACGCATTAGGTAAGATGACATGATGTAGAGGGATAAACTCAAGAAATATGATATAAACCCCATCTTTTTATCCTCGATGGCAACAATACAATACGTGTTGTTTCCCTTTCTGTCATTGGGATCGAGCACCGCAAGATTGAACCCAAAGCTAAGCACTTCTCCCATTGCAAGAAAGATCAATCTAGTAGGCCAAACCAAACTGATAATTCGAAGAGACTTGCAAAGATAACCAATCATACATAAAAGATTTCAGAGAAGAATCAAATATTGTTCATAGATAGACTTGATCATAAACCCACAATTCATCGGATCTCGACAAACACACCGCAAAAAGAGTTGCATTGAATAGATCTCCAAGAAGATGGAGGAGAACTTTGTATTGAGATTTAGAGAGAGAGAAGAAGCCATCTAGCTAATAGCTATGGACCCGGAGGTCTGAAGTAAACTACTCACACATCATCGGAGGGTCCATGGAGTTGATGTAGTGGCCCTCCGTGATCGATGCCCCCTCCGGCGGAGCTCTGGAAAAGGCCCCGAGATGGGATCTCTTGGGTACAGAAGGTTGCGGCTATGGACATAGGGTTTCGTGGTGCTCCTGGATGTTTTTGGGGTATATGAACATATATAGGAGGAAGAAGTAGGTCGGTGGATCCATGAGGGGCCCATGAGGGGGGAGGGCGTGCCCAGGGGGTAGGCGCCCCCTGCCTCGTGGCCACCTCGTTGGTTGCTTGACGTCTACTCCAAGTCCTCTGGATAATGTTTGTTCCAAAAATCACGCTCCCGAAGGTTTCATTCCGTTTGGATTCCGTTTGATATTCCTTTTCTGCGGAACACTGAAATAGGCAAAAAAAAAGCAATTTGCACTGGGCCTTTGGGTTAGTAGGTTAGTCCCAAAAATAATATAAAAGTGTAAAATAAAGCCAATTAACATCCAAAAAGATAATATAATATCATGGAACAATCAAAAATTATAGATACGTTGGAGACATATCAAGCATCCCCAAGCTTAATTCCTGCTCGTCCTTGAGTAGGTAAATGATAAAAACAGAATTTTTGATGTGGAATGCTACCTAGCATAATTCTCAATGTAATTCTCTTTATTATGGCATGAATATTCAGATCCGAGAGATTCAAGACAAAATTTTAATATTGACATAAAAATAATAATACTTCAAGCATACTAACTAAGCAATTATGTCTTCTCAAAATAACATGGCCAAAGAAAGTTCATCCCTACAAAATCATATAGTTTGGTCATGATCCATTTTCGTCACACAAGAATGCTCTCATCATGCACAACCTCGATGACAAGCCAAGCAATTGTTTCACACTTTAGTAATCTCAAACTTTTTTCAACTTTCATGCAATACATGAGCGTGAGCCATGGATATAGCACTATGGGTAGAATAGAATATGATGATGGGGGTAATGTGGAGAAGACAAAAAAGGATAAAGTCTCACATCGATGCGTCTAATCAATGGGCTAGGGAGATGCCCACACTACAAAAAAAGACACATCCGTGACATTTTGGGCCGAACAAAAAAAATTGTCATACATATGACACTTCTATGACGATAATTATGACAAAACCCGGTATCATCATAGATGTGGTGGGCTCCTACTTCTATGACAAAAATCATGACAAAAAATGGGCTTTTGTCCTGGGCGGGCCGGAGACGCAGCTGCATGAAATTCTTTGGGCCGTCCATGACGGAAAATCCGTGGTAGAAGTGAGGGGGGAATTTTGGGGAGTTCCCGGTTACGGTGGTAGGTCGGGGGACAAGCGATGTGTGTTTCTCTCATACACGTACGCGCGTGTGAGCGAGGCGTTGGCTCTAGCTGAACCCGAGCGAGCCGTTGGGCTCTAACTGAACCCGAGCGATTGCACTGCAGGCTACGCGTTACTGAACCCGAGCGATCGATCGATGGCTGTTAACTGAACCCGATCGAGCGATTCCTTCGCTACTGCTGCTAACTAAAGCCGATCGATGCTGCCTCTGGGATGAACAGTGAGCGTTGCAGGGGGTTTGCATGAACAGTGAGCGGTGGCGTTGCCTCTGGATGAACAGGACCCTGTGGTGTGGTGGAGGGTTGGATGAACAGTAGACGGTGGAGGGGTGCCCGTGGAGGGGTGGTTGAACAGGACCCCGTGGTGTGGAGGGCTGGATGAATAGTAGACGCTGGAGGGGTGGTTGAACAGTAGCCGGTGGAGTAGCGCGCGGTGGAGGCTGGATGAACAGGAGCCCATGGAGGCTGGAGGAGGTCGACGGTGGAGATGAACAGTATCCTGTGGAGATGAACAGGACCCCCGTTTCGACCGTAGGAGGTCCGTTTTGTCCGTTTTGCAGTACGCCACACCCCTCCCAATCAACAGGACCCCGTTTCGACCGTAGGAGGTCCGTTTCCTCCGTTTTGCGGTATGCCACACCCCTCCCGATCAACAGGACCCCTATTTCGACCATAGGAGGTCCGTTTCCTCTGTTTTGCGGTACGCCACACCCCTCCCGATTAACATGATCCCGTTTCGAACGTGGCCGGTCGAACACACCGTTTCCTCCGTTTTGCGGTAAGCCAGGCCTCGTTTCCATCGCCTGCTCTGACCAATCCCTCCCGATGAACACGACCACACATTCCGTTCCGACCTAGCCGGTTTGCTCCCACGTGTTCCATTGCCTCCCGATGAACACGACGCATTCCGTTGCCTCCCCATGAACACGACGCATTCCGTTGCCTCCCCATGAACACGATGCATTCCGTTGCCTCCCCATGAACACGACGACGATTTTGTTTCTCCATTCCGACCCAGCCATGTACACGAGCCCTGGCCGTACGTATGCGCGAGTAGGCGTTTGAGACCCCGCCCGTATGTACACATAAGTGGCCGTATTTTCTTTCTTGCACCCTGGCCAATGTACGTACATGTACATGCTATGTGCGCGCCTCTACTACGACACGTACGCGCCTCTACTATGACACGTGCGCGCCTCTACATCCACCAGTATATATGTACGTACACGTTCGCGACCAGAATGACAACGCTACGTACGCTTCGACCAGGTGGGTCCCGACTGTCAGGCACTTCCTTGCGTGCGAAGATGTAGCTGGTGGGTCCCATCAGTCAGGGGGGTGAATCTTTTTTTTCCCAGACGCACTTCCTTGCGTGCGAAGATGTAGCTGGTGGGTCCCAGCAATCAGGGGGGCGAATAGTTTTTTTTTGCCCGGACGCACTTCCTTGCATGGGAAGATGTAGCTGGTGGGTCCCAGCAGTCAGGGGAAATGTTTTTTTCGCGAAATACGGTGGCCTGTCCGGTGGGTCCCTGCTGTCAGGTGGAGGAATCATTATTTTGCGCGTAATAAGGAGGCACTTCCTTGCTGCGGCCGTGGACCCAGCTGTCGGCCTCTCCACATATAGTCCACGTCCGATGGAAGTCGTTCCTTGACCATGTTGACCATGCCGCGCCGAGAGCACCATGGCGGTGGACGACCGCGAGGACTAGGAAGGGGACGACTCAAAGTCGGGGAAGACGCAGCAGTGGATACCCATGCGAATAGGAGTACGAGGGTTCGCTGGTTCGGCTGCGGTGTGAGGCTGCTGTGGCCGCAGAATAACAGGGGGTGTGGGTGAGTAGAAGGATGGCCTGGCAAGCGGTGGGAGTAGTAGGGGGCGGTGAGGCCTCCGTGGCATCACATCCGGCCATGGGAGGTAGGAGCACGCGCCACGACCGGCGCTGGTTTGGGCGGCTGGAGCAATAAGACCAGAGGTTGAAGAAGCCCTACGGACGTTGGATGAACATCGTATGGTAACAGGAGCTAGAATCATTCATATTGACTAAGTTGACAAAGCCCTCCGTCCCCGTCAACTTGGTAGGCCCACAAGTCAGCCTCCCACTATGCTGGGTTCCAGCTGGTAGGGGGGATATTCATTTTTTTGTGCGTAATAAGGAGGCACTTCCTTGCGTGCAAAGATAGCTGGTGGGTCCGACATGTCAGTGGGGGGCACGTTATTTTCACGAAATACAAAGGCCCTTCCGGTGGGTCCTAGATGTCAGGTGGAGGAATCAATATTTTGCGTGTAATAAGGAGGCATTTCCTTGTGTGCAGCCGTGGACCCAGCTGTCAGGCTCTCCACGCACAGTCTACTTCCGATGGTGTCGTTCGTTGACCACGTTGACCACGCCGCGCCGAGCGCATCCAAGGTGGTGGACGATGGCAAGGCCCCGGACAACAACGAGCCAGAGATGGGAAGACGCGGGAGTAGAGTCGCAGACGGAGAGGTGTAGGAGGGTTAACTGGTTCTAGTGTGGTGTGCTTCGGCGGTCGATGGAGAAGAACAGGAGGTGTGGAGGGGTGGAGGGATGGCCTGGCCAACGGTGGAGTAGCGCTTCATAGCGAAGCGTGCTAAGCAGAGTTGCTAGCAGCAGGAGGCGGGAGGTGGTCCCGGCGGCGCTGGAGGAAGAATACGAGAGATTGAAAATGGATGCCGGTCGTTGGATGTAAATCCAACGGCTAACATGTCAGAATCATTTGTTGACTAAATTGACAACGACTTGCGTTGGCTTCGACCTATTGACCCACATTTTAGCCGCCAAAAATGTGGCACGTATTCAACCCATTTTTCAGAATTTACAGTCTTTTTTGCGTGGTAGAATTTACAGTCAATTTGATCTTTTTCTTTTGAATTACAGCTATTAGCTGGGCTGGGTGAACAAATAATGTAGCGTCCATGCGGCCCATTTATTTTATTTCCTAAAAAATTGCAGGTCATTTGCACTTTCTCGAAATACACGATTTTGCTGGGCTGATTCTAATTATAATGTTGGGTTGGGCCAGCAATGTTATCAAAAAATAAAAAGGGGCTGAGCATTTTGTTATAAATATATTTAAATAATAAGTGATATTATTACATTCGTCCTTAAATCTTACCAAGCTTTTGTACACAATCACTAGGATTTTCATGCCAAAACAATCCAAGATTTTATTTGTTAAGAAATTATTTTTATAAGTTAATAAGATGTGGGATATTGTTTTCTTACATATGTAAGTATTTGTTAAATATATGATGACAATAAAAATAATATATAATAACATATAAAATATATTTTTTTAGAAAAACAGTGAGCATCTCCCCGGTTCCATTACTAAGAACGAAACCACAACATATTCTGATACAGCAGCTCAAAGAGCAGTTCGAAAGTAAAGGTAGAAAAGCTACAAACTGGGGGGTGGATGAACAAGTTCTCTGAATAACACAAATCACCCGAGCGGTGCCAAAGGCAGAGCGGATAGAGCACTCAAATGACACAAGGAGGGTCCAGCTAAGCCTTCATGGTCTTCAGCCGAGGGACCGTGTCAGCCTGCGGCGACCAGTAAGCAAGCGGAGACACCGGGCTGGAAGGCGTAGCATGGTGGATGTCCGTCTTTTTCGGCACCAGGTGCCCATCATCTTCATCGGAGATCTTGAGACGAGCCCACGGGTCCAGCCCCAGAGCAGGTCGAGCCTTGTTCAGCCACAAGTGATCGCCAACAGTTTCTGGAGGGATCTTGTTAGGGTTTCCATGAAGCTCATCAACTTGTCCTTGTCCGATCCGGAGGAGAGAATCGCCCAGTTCCTCACCATGTTCCTGATCAACCTCAAGACCTATGGAATGGAAATCCAGGAGGTGTTACTGAAAATCATAGCATTTCTATATTTCCGGAGGCACCAAAGGACAGCTGAGCTAACAGTATTTAAAACTGAGCACTTTTTGGTAGCAATCTAGAATCTGGAGACGGATTCGAAGGATGAGCCAATCTGACTAGAGAAATATTCCTCAATGTGGGCCTAGAGATGTTTAGCAACTATACATTCAAAAAATAGGTGAGAACAAGACTCTTGTTCCAAGCAGTAAACACAATCAAGGGGTTTGATGATGTGTCTCTTCCTAAGGTTATCCCTAGTCATCAATTTGTTTTTGGAGAGAAGCCAGAGAAATACATGAATTTTAGGGGGAACTCTCAATTTCCAGACAGCAGGGATAAACACGGGTTGAACACCTCTAAAGTTGATAACATGATAGAGGGAGCTGGAGGAATACTTCCCCTTATTGTCCAGCTGCCAAATCAAGGCATCCGGCTCGGCAGTAAAGGTAATGCTTTTGGCAATTTCCTCCGATTGGAACCACTGTTCCATGAGACTATCACTAAAGTTTCTTCTAAAAGAGAGTTTTAGGCATTGACCGTCCCAAACTTCATTGACACTTTTGTTAAGCTCATTGTAGACAGAGTAAATAGGCCAAAATTGGACTGCTAGGAGGGATGTGCCAAACCAAGTATCTTCCCAGAACCTGGTTCTGCTCCCATCCCATATGTTCCATCTGTAGCCAAATTTCACAGCATGCATAATAGATTTTAATCCTTTCCAGAATCTAGAGGTCTTAGGGTTGGAGGAAGGGACAAAAATATTAGGTTTATTTCCTAGGTATTTATGGGCAATAAGAAGCTTCTAGGGTTTCATGTCTTCCTCATAGAATCTTTTAATCCAAGACCCTAGAAGACAGATGTTAATTTCTTGGAGGTTAGGTATGCCTAGGCCTCCAAAATCTTTTTTCATAGAGACTAGGGCCCAATTAGCAAGGTGTAGCTTCCTATTTCCCTCAAAATCATTCCACAAGCAATGAGACATCTAAGAATTGATGAGGTTCACTGCCCATTTAGGGAACTTGAAGGAGAGGAGATACACTGGAATGCTAGCCAAACAAGCTTGTGTGAGGATCAATCTACCTCTATAAGAGAGAAGTTTTCCCCTCCACCCAGCAATCCTTTTAATGATTTTATCCAGAAGGGGTTGGATATCCTCTCTCCTCAGTTTATCATAGTGGAGAGGGATACCTAGGTACTTAATGGGAAGTTACCTTTATTACAGACTAGAATAGAGAGGAAGTCAGCTAACTCTTGATCATCCATTTGATAGGGATGAGTTCACTTTTAGAGTAGTTGATTCTCATGCCTGAGACTTGTTCAAAACAGGTTAGAACAGTTTTCAGATTGCTAACATGTGTGGAGTCATTGTCTAAGAAAAGGATGGTACCATCTGCATATTGAAGGCAGATGATGCCACCAGGGTAGACCTCAAGACAGAGCCCTGCAATCAGACTATGATCAGCAGTTTTGCTTAGTATTTTAGTAAGAACGACCACTACTAAATTAAACAAAAGCAGGGAGATTGGGTCACCTTGCCTAAGGCCTTTACGAGCAAGGAAAAATCACTTTCACAGTTATTTAACTTGACCCCAACAGACCCCCATGAGTAAGTTGCTGGATCCAACTAGTCCATTTACCCCCAAAACCTCTAAGCTCCAGGAGTTTCATAAGGAAATCAAGGTCAACTTTATCGAAGGCAGTCTAAACTAGAACTACCATCTAGAGAAAAATTCTCACAAACAGAGCCTTCAGATCTGTTTTGGTGAGGGTAAATAAAGGAAGAGCATTCAATGCCATCATTAAGAGAAGTAACATCTACACCAATCTTAGCAGCAATGCATTGAAGGAAGGATCATTAAAGTTGGAGAAGGAAGTGTGTTTCATACCCTGGGGTTTTTGCACTTCCAGGTTCTGAACCTCTTTGAGCTGTTGAGCCTTTTCAATAATGGTTCTCTTGTCACCAGCTACCCTGGCACTAGTTCGGGTGGCTTGAACAGGACCCCATTTGGGAAGGTGCTTCTCCTTAGGAAGGGCAGGGAAGTCAGAGTTGTATTTTGAGTCAAATTGTCTGGGATTTCGGTTGTTTCAACAAGTGCCTCTTGATCCTCTTGTAGATCTACAGAACCTTCTAATTCCATCAGATCATCATCTTCTAGGAGCTCCATTTCCCTGAGGAGGTTGAATCCATCAGTTTCATCAAGCACGGAATTCAAGATCTTTTCCTGGATGCTGAGTTGAGGAGTGTATGGAGAATCAGGGAGGTGTGTCTTGAGGACTGAAGTGGGTGTAGTTCTCCAAGCATCTGATTGTGGACAAAAGATTGTCCTCTGATGTTAGGGAGCCCAGAATTGGCAGCAAGCCCTTTATCTGATTCATATCTAGAGCTCCTGTTGGATTCAGCATCTTCAGTAAGATTAGTACCAGTTTCAGCTGCAGAGACATATGTACCAGCAGAGAGGTTGGTGGAGGTGCCAGTTTCAGTGGGGGTTAAGGACTCCACCTCAATGAGTAGCCTGTAGATTTTGTTCCCAACTCCAAAAAGCCTTTCAGCAGGGATTTTGGAGGGATTTTTACATAAGATTTTGACCCTAATAGTTTCATAGAATGACTTGAAATTATGCTGCCAATCCACATCCAGTAAGACCCCCAGAGTGGAAGTGATTTGGTCCGGCATAGTCCAGTCACACCACTTGGGGGTTCAATTTCCTGAACTTGATCCGAGTTTCCTGGAGGTCCTCTTCAGCCTCAATCCTGCCTTTCCAGACTTCAACATTGACTACAACATTGTATTTTTTGAGACCAAAACAGGGGTATCCAGCAACTTGAACTACATCTATTTCAGGAGGGAGTTTGACCAAGAATGTCCACTCATCTAGGGCATTGATTGGCCAGGGCCACTTGGTTTTGTAAATGTCTGCAAACTCAGTGGGAAGTTCCTGCTTGGTCACTTCACCAGCTTCTACCAGAACAATCCCCACATTCTTTAGGGAGCCATGATACTGAGCATTTTCGTCAGGTGGGTCTATGTGGTAGAACCCTAATCCTACAGCAGCACTTCCAACATATCTAGCAGAACTGTGGGTTTTCCTTCTGACAGGGCAATTCTCAACTTTATGGGTAACCATTTTGCAGATAAAACAACTCTTGGGCTTGGCACATTTATCCAAATGATGCCCTGGTTCCCCACAGTTGTAGCAGATCACCTCAGAGTATGCCATAAGGCCCGAAGCAGGGGCAGGAGCAGTTTTCTGGATGTCATGTCTCTTCTTTTGCTGATTCTTGCCTTGAGATTTCCCACTGATCTGAGACTCAGAACCACCAGCAGATTGATCGTGGGCAATTACAGGAGCCTGCCCAGATTGTGCCCCCATTTGGGGCGGAGGTGGTCCATACCACTGCCCAACCGGCGTTCCCCCCCCCCATTTTGATAGGGGAAATTCATCGAAGTTCCTGATTCCTTCTCATCCTCTAGCCAGATGTTGTCTCTCAGGAAGTAGAAATAACCACCAGACAGCTCAATTGAAGCAGATTGCAAGCCTAATTTCAATCTTCTGCAGGTTTGGGCGAGAGGTAAGGTAGGGGATCCACCTGCTCCAGCTCCGGTGGCATGCTGGTGGGCACAAGTCCAGTCAAGCATTCCCATCTCGCAACACGGCGTGGATCTCCTGGATTCACTTCTCCTTTCGCCCATCGAACGAACGCAATCGGCGGATCCCTGGGGTGGGGCATCATGTGCTTCTCCGACAAATCTCCTTCGAAGTAGATCCGCAGGGCTAGATTCAGCAGCTCCCAATCCACATGATCCTTGCACATCTGAGCATACCTGCGCGAGTAAGATAATGTATTCGGTCCCTCCTCGGCTTCCTCCCTCACAGCTTCCTCCTCTGCTTCCCTCCATTTGCGTGTGCACTGGGTCCAGGAGAGAGCGTCGTTGCGGATCTGCATCGCCCGCTCGCCCGCTCCCTCCATCTCCTCCCTCGAGTCTCCCGCAGCACCGCCGGCGCGACGGAGTTGAGCAGCTGGAGCATCTGCAGGAAGGCTTTGTAGACATGTGGGAGATGCATCTTGTACATCTGCCTGTCTTCCAGCCATTCCCCCGTGGATATGGCTGGCGACTCCATGGGGCGCGCGAGCGGACTTGCTGAGGGGGGCAGGTGCGCCCGGAGTCAGGAGGCGGGGGGTGGCGGCGAGCGGCGGCGAGGGTGGGGGTAGTGGCGGGGGCGGCAGCGAGGGTGGAGGTGGTGGCGGGGGCGAAGGGGATCACGAGAGCGGTCATCTATTTGCCAATTATGTGAACTAAACAGTCAACCTATAAAATAATTTAAATATATATAATATAGTTAGAAGGGAAACATAAGTTGGACCTGGCGTTCCTATTCTTATACAGAAAAATAGAACAGACCTCTGCGTTTTCTTCAAAAAAATACATAAATTGGGCTGCCAAAAATAAAACCTTGGATGGGAGGTCCATAGGCCGGTCGATACATGACGACCCTAAGAAAATACAAACAGGCCTATGGACCTCCCATCCGAGCTCGTGGGCTGCGCATGTTAAAAATGAAAGCCTAGACGGGGCAGCCCAAAACCACGTCCAACACTTGCCAAAACTTCGTCCCTCGTTTTCTCTGTGTTTCGCAGACTCGACATTGTGTGGGCATTTTGACTGTGCATCATATGAAGATGTGCTATGCATGAATGTTGATCAGCATGATGTTAACTGGCTGGTAGTTCCATTTTCGACCATGAATAAAACTTCCAACATGATGTTAACCCTGTTTGAAAAGGCCGTGTTAATATAAATGCTCTGCCTCTGAAAGTTGCAGCTTCTTATCTGAAACTGAACTTGCAGTTTCTTATCTGAAACTGAAACTTGCAGTTTCTTCTCTGAGAATCACATTGTCTGCACTTTTATACTCCTATGAAACTACATTTTTTAAGTGCTAAAAATAGATATCTAGAATTCATAAAATACTTCATATGCTCAATATTGCAAATCTGAAATTCAAAAGACATTCATATCTGAAAGTACTCTCAAAATACACAACACAAAACACAATTCACAGCCTGCAAATACTGACAACCCTAAGCTCCTCCTGACAATTCACAACCTGCCCGACTATTGGGCTGGGGGGCAGCCCCCTCCTATTCATCGGCCACAGGCAGCCGCCCCGTGAGACGATGTGAACGGCGAGGGAGACGATGGCGGGGAAGCATCGTCGGGCCAACTGCTTTTCTCCTCTTGCAGTTGGGTTCGGTCGACGAAGACTCCACCGGCTCGCTCGGGCAGGACAACCTCACAAACGGCACCCTGTAGATGCTCGATCCTTCAATCTCTGGTGGATGCTCCATCTGGGATAGATAATCCCACCACCACTCCCTCACGATCGGATTCGGTGAATCTGTTTGCTCCATGGCCCAGAGGAGCAGCTCTATGTACTCCGGCGCGACTCCCTCCGGGAGTATCGCCACCTTTTCGCTCTGTTGCTAATATTTGGCCATGGATGTTGCCGTCGCCGCTAGTTGGTCCTTGTTGTCTGATACGTCTCCAACATATCTATAACTTTTGATTGCTCCATGCTATATTATTTACTGTTTTGAATGTTTATGGGCTTTATTATACACTTTTATATCATTTTTGGGACTAACCTATTAACCCAGAGCCCAGTGCCAGTTTCTGTTTTTACCCTGTTTTAGGGTTTCGAAGAAAAGGAAAACCAAACGGAGTCCAATTGACCTGAAACTTCGCGGAACTCATTTTTGGAAGGAGAGAATCCTAGAAGACTTGGAGTGCATGTCGAGGTATCTGCAAGGAGGTCACGAGGCAGGGGGCGCACCCACCCCCCTGGGTGCGCCCTCCACCCTTGTGAGCCCCTCGTGGCCCCCCTGACGTACTTCTTCTGCCTATATATCTCCATATACCCTAAAAACATCCGCAGACACAATAGATCGGGAGTTCCGCCACCAGAAGCCTCCGTAGCCACCGAAAGCCAATCTAGACCCGTTCCGGCACCCTACCGGAGGGGGCAATCCTTCTCCGGTGGCCAACTTCATCATCCCGGTGCTCTCCATGACAAGGAGGGAGTAGTTCTCCCTCAGGGCTGAGGGTATGTACTAGTAGCTATGTGTTTGATCTCTCTCTCTCTCGTGTTCTTGAGGTGATACGATCTTGATGTATCGCGAGCTTTGCTATTATAGTTGGATCATATGATGTTTTCTCCCCCCTCTACTCTCTTGTAATGAATTGAGTTTCCCCTTTGAAGTAATCTTATCGGATTGAGTCTTTAAAGATTTGCGAACACTTGATGTATGTCTTGCATGGGATACCCGTGGTGACAATGGGGTATTCCATTGATCCACTTGATGTATGTTTTGGTGATCAACTTGCGGGTTCCGCCCATGAACATATGCATAGGGGTTGGCACACGTTTTCATCGTGATTCTCCGGTAGAACTTTGGGGCACTCTTTGAGGTTCTATGTGTTGGTTGAATAGATGAATCTGAGATTGTGTGATGCATATAATATAATCATAGCCACGGATACTTGAGGTGACATTGGAGTATCTAGGTGACATTAGGGTTTTGGTTGATGTGTGTCTTAAGGTGTTATTCTAGTACGAACTCTAGGGCTGTTTGTGATACTTATAGGAATAGCCCAACAGATTGATTGGAAAGAATAACTTTGAGGTGGTTTCGTACCCTACCATAATCTCTTCGTTCGTTCTCCGCTATTAGTGACTTTGGAGTGACTCTTTGTTGCATGTTGAGGGATAGTTATGTGATCCAATTATGTTATTATTGTTGAGAGTACTTGCACTAGTGAAAGTATGAACCCTAGGCCTTGTTTCCTAGCATTGCAATACCGTTTACGTTCACTTTTATCATTCGTTACCTTGGTGTTTTTATAATTTCAGATTACAAATACTCATATCTACTATCCATATACCACTTGTATCACCATCTCTTTGCCGAACTAGTGCACCTATACAATTTACCATTGTATTGGGTGTGTTGGGGACACAAGAGACTCTTTGTTATTTGGTTGCAGGGTTGCTTGAGAGAGACCATCTTCATCCTACGCCTCCTATGGATTGATAAACCTTAGGTCATCCACTTGAGGGAAATTTGCTACTGTCCTACAAACCTCTGCACTTGGAGGCCCAACAACGTCTACAAGAAGAAGGTTGTGTAGTAGACATCAAGCGCTTTTCTGGCGCCGTTGCCGGGGAGGTTAGCGCTTGAAGGTATATCTTTAGATCTTGAAATCGAGTCTTTTAGTTTCTTGTTTTATCCCTGTTCGCACATGAACACGTCACCGTGTACCTCCAACGCCGAGGGTGATGCACCGCAGCTCACGTCGAAGGAGACCCAGCCGGAAGCGCGGTACACAAGACAATCCGGCGGGCGCTTTTGTAGACCCAATACCCCACGCGCCCGGGAGGGACCCCGTCTGGACACGCGGCGGCTATGGGCTGCCCTAGGTCGACCTGATCGCCCCTAGGGCCTCGAGGTTCGTCGCCCTGCAACAAGAAGAACGAACAAAGAACGAGGAAGAAGAAGAACAAGGCAGGGAGATAAAGGTAAAGGTAAAAGATGATAGATTGATTTGTTCGATTGTGTGTTGTTCAATCGGCTGTCACCTCTCATCTATTTATGAGGCGGCTGGACTTTCAGTACAAGAAAAGGACTAAAAATTCCGTCCAAAACATCAAAAACCCTAACCTAACTCGGACACGAATCTTTGGTAATTTCCGGATCAATCTCGGTCTCACCGATTGGTTTGCTTCGGTCCCACCGAGTGAACGTGGCCAACTCTCTGTAACTTTCTGTAATTTCCAGATCAATCTTGGTATTACCGATTAGTTTGCTTCAGTCCTACCGAGTCAACATTGCCAACTCTCTGGTAAATTTTCGGACCAACTCGGTCTCACCGATCAAATCAACTCGGTCGGTCCGAAATGACTTTGCAGCTTCTATTTATGACCTTGTTTTGCCTTCACAAGTTGCATACGACCTCGAATTAAGATGATTTTTATATAAAAATCAACCGTTTCGACGAGACGCACAACTTTCATGTTGATCATTTTTCCATATAAGGACATCTTAATTGGGTTTCAAGCCATTCTTTAATCTGGTGTCAACATGAGCATCTCTGAAGTTGTCATAACTTTTGCATCCGAACTCCGTTTTAGACCATCTTCATATTCATCTTGATCTTCTCGGAGAGAGCCGTCTCATAGTGACTTTCAATAGTAAGTTTGAATTACTCTTGACATAGCTTCAAGCTACTCTTTATAAACTTGCCACTTTTAAGCGTCAACACATGCCCCCCTGTTTTCGGCAAAGCTAGCGTGCCGAAAAATAACTTGTACCAAGTTTGTTCTAAGGACGATGTCAATACTCCATCGGCCATTTATATGTCCTTAGGACGATAAGTATATATCGACCATGTCTTGTGTGAACTTTCTGATGCAAACTTGGGTGAAACCTTCTCAATTTCATTAACAATCTGGTGATAAATTTCCATAGATATGTATTTCAAAGTCATCCTCCGAACCATATTGTTCACCCTTTCGCTGGGATTTTGCAGACAGTTAAGAATGAATTCCCTCTAATCCTTTCTTTCACCTACATACAAATTTCATTAGTGGCCGAAGCAATGGGCTTTGGTTCGGCCTTACCTATGTCGGTGAGATCAAGCATCGGCTATTGATAGATGTGCAATACACCATGATCAACATGGTAGCCGAATGCTTGTTGTGCCAACTCATTTGCTATTCAATTTTCATGTCTAGATATATGAGAAATATTAAAGCAACCCAAGGTAAATTTTATATCTAGAGATACCTCAAGGTAAACTATTAGTGATTCGTCAAAACATTGATGACCCTTAGATATTTATTGCACTACTCATAACGAATCACCCAAAGCCTCAATGTGCGTAGCACCTATGACACCCAAAAGATCCAAACCGAATAACATTGCATATTCGTCTTTGATTATTGTGCAAAAAATATTTTAAGTGGCATGAGGCTTCACAAAATAGCATCATAAGGAGATATATAAACAACACCAACACCTTGGCCATTGTTATGAATTCAACCATCAAAACATAATCTCCATAGTACTAGAAAGACAAGGCTAATATCAATATTATGCATGCCATAAACCCGATGGTCGATAGTAAAACAACAATGATTTGACCTTCATAGACTTGAATATTCGTAGGCCAAATCATATATATTAAATCAAAGCATAAACCCACTCAATTTCTATGAATTAGTCTATGCAACATATTTTGAATGGCATCAATCATAATGTTTCATCTCCATGCAAGCATAATATAATTATACGTAGAGATTTCCATGAACATGTACCATGTCTTGCTCTCCAATCAAACTAAGGACGATGTTAGAATGCTACACCGGCCATGCTTTGTCATATTCTTAGGGCGATAAATAAATACCGGCCACCTCCATAAGGTTCATGTAGAATTCATCCACCAAAGCATGTATAGCCGAAATAAACAAATGAAATGACAAATCAAGTATTTCGGCTCTTTGGACCAGCAACAAACTTGTAGCTAATCAAATTTATAGTGATTTGGTAATACCCTCTTATGATATAGAAGACTATGTTGCATCCATGGATGAAAATAAGTCCATGGAGGGTAATTGATCATACCTAGGGATGAATTCCATGGCAAAGGCATCAATGGCATGGTTGAAGAAAATGGATGATGTGCTAACCGAAGATTTTGATGCTGTGATGCACTCCTTCGGCTTAATTGTTTGTTGCTTCCATCCTTCTCTCTATTCACTTTTATTGTACTTCTTGTAATGGAAGCTTGCACACACTTCTTATTTTGGGTACTTCCTTTCGGAACCCATGCCATATTCCTTTCCTCAAGTTCTTGTGCACTAAGTTTTTGCAATTTCTTCTTTTGCCAATATGATAAGCCGAGTGGGCACCCCGGTTGTGATTTTGTTTGAAGCAATGGCAACTCTTGTTTTACCTTGTGCACTCTCAACTTCCTCTCTTCAGATTTGGCACTTTATTGACTTGCCTCATTGCCTTTTGTAGCCAATGTCAACACTTTAATTGGCTCTTTTTCATTTGAGATCATATCTGAAGTTGCACTGTTACGACCATCTCTTTTGACGCGGTAGACTTGCTCAACCACCTCCTTATTATTCCTTGTGCTCCGGACCGATTCTTTTTTATTGAAACGGTCTTGAACATATGATTGCTCACTGAACGTTGGTCTTGGAGCGGCATAATATTGGTGAGATGGTTCATAATAATATGGAGAATGTGCCCTTGCATCATACCTGTCCCATGATGGATATGGATTTACTTGAGCATTGGGAGGCATCCACGACATTGGCATTGGCGGCCCAAAATAAGGATATGATTATGCACCATTGAGATTCTCACTTTGCCAATACCGATCCTTGGATTTGCGCCTAGGGGGTGATCTTGACTCTTTTGCATTAGTTGGCCGATAAGCACTTTTCTCTTCACTCTTCTTTTGATATTTATCTAATAATTGTGCAAAAGTGACCTTGAATTTCTTGCACTTGTGCTTATTGCGGCCTTTGTTTCCTTTGGATGTGCTTGCACCGATCTCTGAATTTGCTTGCTGCCCCCCAGTCCTTGGCGTCTCCATTGTATCTTCGATGGAATTTTCGCCCTCAAGATTATGTTCATTATGTTGTTCAACAACTTCTTTACTTGAAAGCTTGATCCCATCACCTGCAGTTTTTGCCTTCTCTTTAAATGGATTGGCTTGAAGCAGCCGATGCAAAAACTTTCTGCCATCGGGACCAATCGGAATAGACTGGTCATCTCTTGGTATCTCAACAAACTTCAATCGTCCTTTTTCAATGGCCGATCTAACTATTTGACGAAACATGTTGCAATCCTCAAAATTATGCTTGAACAAATCATGCAACTTACAATACATTCGTCCTTGGATAGATGGCTTGACATGGTAATCAAGAATTCTAATGTAATTATTTTTCAACAACAAATCAAAGATTTGATCGCACATGTTTGAATCGAAAGTATGCCTTTTGTTTTCTAGCCGATCTTGTTGTGAGAACGGCTTTGGAGTTAAGCAAACGAATCATTCAGATTTTGCATAACCCCATTCGGCTATGCATTGTGTTTTGCACTCTATCTCCAATGTTTTTGGATAAGAAACTATACGGGCATCGGCTTGGTCAGAAGATTTTAAACTTGGCTTTAAATTTCTAAAACGAAAATAGTTAGAACATACATGTCTCAATTGAGACCAAGTGTAAGCCAAGTAAGAAATAAGCAAAGCTACCCAATTAGATATGAGCTTTAGATAAAGCAATGGGGAAAGCCTTGGCTGCAATAATTTCTCACAATCGGTCTTTCTGAATGGTGCAATGTGTTGACCGATATGCTTTGTGACAATCTGATTGCTAACAAATAAATTACCCTTCTTCATTGGTCTCTCTATATTTCTTATGAAGATTTTTCTAATATATGCATCAACAACTAAGTCATGACCAAATCGGAAAATAGGTAAATTAATTGCTAGACCTACCTCTTCAAATATGTTGGGAGAGCATGATGATGGTGTGACTTGAAGAATATCTTGCTCCGCCTTTGGATAGCTCCCCAACGCCTTGTCATCATCTTTCTCTTGGTTTTGTGCATAATTAGTTTCAAGATCTTTGTCCACCAAACTTTCTTCGGCTACTTGTTCTTGTTCTTGAAGCTCACCAATTTCTATGGCACGAAACTCATAGGGCAGGAAGTAGGTTCCATTAACTTTAGAAAAATCAAGTATGGTTGTCTTGCTATACTTTCCATGCCCTTTCTCAGTAGTATTTTCCTCTTTGGAATTGATGGATTCGGAATATATATAACTTGATTTGGCTTTTTCAACCGAAGCACTTTTAGTTTCCGAATCATCATTCTTTTCACCGGTTATATCAATTGGCAAGGCCTCTTTTCTTTGAGCTAATTCCCTATCAATTCTCTCTTGGCAAAGTACTTGCAACCTATCGCGCAAAGCTTTAACTCCCCTCTCAATTTCAGCCCTCTCTAGTGTAGTTTGCCCCCCAATGCTTTTAGGATCTTTCGGCAATGAACTGTTAGTGTTACCGAAATTTTGCAACTGTGTAGGGGGTGTATAATATGCTGCGGTACTAGGTGGAGGTGTATGCACTTCTGTATAACGATATGCTCTCTCGCCAATTCTATCGATTGATGAAGTTTCGTCTTCTTGCAAAACTCTAGCCTTTATTGCAGCATAATAAGGAAACAACCCCTTTTCATATTGTTCAAGGCAAAGAGCACTAATCCTCTTGTTTTATGCCAAGCTCTTTTTTAATGCAGCCACAACCGCTTCTGGAAGAGATTGCTCCGCAATACTTTCAGATTCTTTCGGCAATGATTCGCGAGTGTTGCTGAAATTCTCAAATTGTGTAGAGTATGCATTATATGCTACAGTATTTGATGATGACACATGTGTTCCTGTAAATTTTTCACTTATTCGGCTATGACCATGAAGATGCGGGGCCGAATTATGAACATCTACAGTTGCATGCGGTGCTGAAAAATTACTAACATGAGGTGTAGCATATGATGGTTGAGGGTAATTGGCCAAATAACTAGTAGTAACATGGCCAATTCCCTTATCCACCGGCACGTTTGGATTAACATACTGCAAGTTATTTGCCGATGAATAAAAACTTGAAACACTTTGTTGAATACCATTGGAAGTTCCTATATACGGTGTCTCAACTTGATTAACCGAACTCATCATGTTATTCATTGGCATATAAATATGTGGGGTTGCCGATGCATGGGAGTTGGGATACATATGTTGCATGTTGCTAAAATAATATGAAGTAGAATCATGGAGATTTTGTTGCATCGGCCCTTGCACATAATTAGATGCATGATTGATAAAGCTAGGGCTAGCCGATACATTATGCTCATTAGATGATCTAGCAACAACATACGCATTATTTGCATCTACATATGTGAATTGGGTATTCATATTACCTTTGTAGATTGCAAACCCTAGATGACGATCTCTTCGTAGCAAGAACGGGCCAGAGACCGTTCAAAGCTTCATCCCCAGCGGAGTCGCCAAAAAGTGTGTTTGCACACGAACACGTCACCGTGTACCTCCAACGTTGTGGGTGATGCACCGCAGCTCACGTCGAAGGAGACCCGGCTGGAAGCGCGGTACGCAAGACAATCCGGCGGGCGCTTTTGTAGACCCGAAACCCCACGCGCCCGGGAGGGACCCCGTATGGACACGCGGCGGCTATGGGCTGCCCTAGGTCGACCTGATTGCCCCTAGGGCCTCGAGGTTCGTTGCCTTGCAACAAAAAGAACGAACGAAGAACGAGGAAGAAGAGGAACAAGGGAAGGAGATAAAGGTAAAGGTAAAAGATGATAGATAGATTTGTTCGATTGTGTGTTGTTCAATCGGCCGTCACCTCTCATCTATTTATGAGGCGGCTGGACTTTCCGTACAAGAAAAGGACAAAAAAATTCCGTCCAAAACATCAAAAACCCTAACCTAACTCGGACACGAATCTTTGGTAATTTCCGGATCAATCTCGGTCTCACCGATTGGTTTGCTTCGGTCCCACCGAATGAACGTGGCCAACTCTCTGTAACTTTCTGTAATTTCCGGATCAATCTCGGTCTTACCGATTATTTTGCTTCGGTCCTACTGAGTCAACATTGCCAACTCTCTCGTAAATTTTTGGACCAACTCGGTCTCACCGATCAAATCAACTCGGTCGGTCCGAAATGACTCTGCGGCTTCTGTTTCTGACCTTGTTTTGCCTTCACAAGTTGCATACGACCTCGGATTAAGATGACTTTTATATCAAAATCCACCATTTCGACGAGACGCACAACTTTCATGTTAATAATTTTTCCATATAAGGACATATTAATTGGGTTTCAAGCCATTCTTTAATCTGGTGTCAACATGAGCATCTCTGAAGTTGTCATAACTTTTGCATCCGAACTCCGTTTTAGACCATCTTCATATTCATCTTGATCTTCTCGGAGAGAGCCATCTCATAGTGACTTTCAATAGTAAGTTTGAATTACTCTTGACATAGCTTCAAGCTACTCTTTATAAACGTGCCACTTTTGAGCGTCAACAATCACTAGTTTAGTTTATAAAAAAACTATTAAAAAAGGAATTGAGTTTGTCTCATACGCTTCACCTTTTTAATATCTTTTGTGAGTATGATGGAAAGGATAATTGTGCTCAAGTGCTAGAAAAAGAAATCTATAAAATGTTTGGCACTAAATATTTGAATGATGAGCATGATTGCAATGTTGTTAGTATGAATTCCTTGAATATCCATGTTGCTAATGATATGCAAAGCCACAAGCTTGAGGAATCTATGTTTGATGAAGATGATATTTTTTGTCCCCCAAGTTTTGATGAGCAAATTTATTATGATGAAAGCATGCCTCCTATCTATGATGATTATTGTGATGACACGTATGCTTTAAAGAATAATGATGAAACTTGTCATCTTGATTTCAATTTTCAATCCCATGATAGTCACTTTGTTGAGTTTGCTCCCACTATTATTCATGAGAAGAATTTTGCTTATGTTGAGAGTAATAAAATTTCTATGCTTGTAGATCATGAAAAGAATGCTTTAGGTTCTGGCTATATTGTTGAATTCATTCATGATGCTACTGAAAATTATTATGAGGGAGGAACATATGCTTGTAGGAATTGCAATAATATCAAGTTTCCTCTCTATGTGCTTAAAGTTTTGAAGTTATGCTTGTTTTACCTTCCTATGCAAGTTGATTCTTGTTCCCACAAGTTGTTTTCTCACAAAATCCCTATGCATAGTAAGGGGTTTATACTTATATGTGCTAGTCATATTCTTCATGATGCTCTCTTTATGTTTCAATTCTTATCCTTTATGTGAGCATCATTGAAATCATCATGCCTAGCTAGGGGCGTTAAACGATAACGCTTGTTGGGAGGCAACCCAATTTTATTTTTGTTCCTTGCTTTTTGCTCCTGTTTAGTAATAAATAATTCATATATCCTCTGTTTAGATGTGGTTTTATGCTTTTAATTAGTGTTTGTGCCAAGTAGAACCTTTGGGAAGACTTTGGGAAAGTCTTGTTGATCATGCCGTAATAAAAACAGAAACTTTAGCGCTCACGAGAATTGCTGCCATTTTTATTTGGAGAGTGATATTTAGTTAATTATTTTTGCAGATGATTAATAGACAAATTCCTCAGGTACAGAAATTTATTTGAGAATTTTATGAGTTCCATAAGTATACGTTTGCTTCAGATTACTACAGACTATTCTGTTTATGACAGATTCTGTTTTTCATGTGTTGTTTACTTATTTTGATGAATCTATGGCTAATAAAAGAGTTTATAAACCATAGAGAAGTTGGAATACAGTAGGTTTAACACAAATATAAATAAATAATTATTTCATTACAGTATCTTGAAGTGGTGATTTATTTTCTTATACTAACGGAGCTTACGAGTTTTCTGTTAAGTTTTGTGTTGTGAAGTTTTCAAGTTTTGGGTAAGGATTCGATGGACTATGGAATAAGGAGTGGCAAGAGCCTAATCTTGGGGATGCCCAAGGAATCCCAAGGTAATATTCAAGGATAGCCAAGAGCCTAAGCTTGGGGATGCCCCGGAAGGCATCCCCTCTTTCGTCTTTGTTCATCGGTAACTTTACTTGGAGCTATATTTTTATTCACCACATGATATGTGTTTTGCTTGGAGCGTCAATTTATTTTGTTAGGATTTGCTTTCTGTTATTTATAACAATGTTTTTCATCTTTTATTTCAATAAAAGTGGCGTTGATAGCCTTTACTATGCCTATTTTAGAAGTCCACATGTTGCTGTTTGAAAACAGAAAGTTTACCGCTGTTGCAATAATTCCCTAGAAAATTCAGAATGTGATAAAATGTTGAAACCTTTTGAATATTAAGATATGATAAATTTACTACAGTGGGAATTTTCTTTCATAATTTTTGGAGCTAGGGAAGTATGGATGTTGCAGCATTCTTTACAGACTATCCTGTTTAGGCAGATTGCTGTTATGTTTGCATTGTTTGCATATGTTTGCTTCTTTAATGATTCTATTTGAGGATAGGACTATTAAATATGCAGAGGAATTTAGTATTCAATGTTGAATAATAATTTTAGTGATTTTCTATAGTAGAGTATGATAAGGTTTTTGCAATGGTTTATACTAACTTATCTCACGAGTCCTTGTTGAGTTTTGTGTGGATGAAGCTTTTGAGATTTAGGGAAGACCGTGATATGAGAGGAATTAAGGAGACACAAAAGCTGAAGCTTGGGGATTCCCAAGGCATCCCACGATAATATTTCAAGAAGTCTCAATCATCTAAGCTTGGGGATGCCCCGGTTGGCATCCCACCTTTCTTCTTCAACAACTATCGGTTAGTTTCGGTTGATCCTAAGTTTTTGCTTCTTCACATGATGTTTGAGATTCTTAGAATGTCATTTTATTTTGCTTTTCTTGCTGTTTAAATAAAGTATCAAGATCTGAAATTATTAAATGTTAGAGAGTCTTCACATAGTTGCATAATTATTCAACTACTCATTGATCTTCACTTATATCTTTCGGAGTAGTTTGTCATTTGCTCTAGTGCTTCACTTATATCTTTTAGAGAATGGTGGTAGTTTTATTTTGAAGAAATAGATGAACTCTCATGCTTCACTCAGATTATTTTGAGAGTCTTAAATAGCATGGTAATTTTCTTAAAATCCTAATATGCTAGGTATTGAAGATTAGTAAAACTTTCTTATAAGTGTTTTGAATACTAAGAGAAGTTTGATGCTTGATGATTGTTTTGAGATATGGAAGTAATAATATCAAAGTCGTGCTAGTTGAGTGGTTGTGAAATTGAGAAATGCTTGTGTTGAAGTTTGCAAGTCCCGTAGCATGCACGTATGGTAAACGTTATGTAACAAATTTGAAACTTGAGGTGTTATTTGATTGTCTTCCTTATGAGTGGCGGTCGGGGACGAGCGATGGTCTTTTCCTACCAATCTATCCCCCTAGGAGCATGCGCGTAGTGCCGAGGTTTTTGATGACTTGTAGATTTTTGCAATAAGTATGTGAGTTCTTTATGACTAATTTTGAGTCCATGCATTATACGCACTCTCACCCTTCCATCATTGCTAGCCTCTTCGGTACCGTGCATTGCGCTTTCTCACCTTGAGAGTTGGTGCAAACTTCGCCGGTGCATCCAAACCCCGTGATATGATACGCTCTTTCACACATAAACCTCCTTATATCTTCCTCAAAACAGCCACCATACCTACCTATTATGGCATTTCCATAGCCATTCCGAGATATATTGCCATGCAACTTTCCATCATTCCATTCATCATGACACATCATCATTGTCATATTGCTTAGCATGATCATGTAGTTGACATAGTATTTGTGGCAAATCCACCGTTCATAATTCTTTCATACATGTCACTCTTGGTTCATCGCAATCCCGGTACACCGCCGGAGGCATTCATATGGAGTCATCTTTGTTCTAGTATCGAGTTGTAATCATTCAGTTGTAAATAAATAGAAGTGTGATGATCATCATTTTCTAGAGCATTTCCCCAAGTGAGGAATAAAAAAATAAAAAATAGAAAGGCCATAAAAAAGATAAAGGCCATAAAAAAGAGAAGGCCCAAAAAAGAGAAAGGCCATAAAAAAGAGAAGGCACAAAAAAATGAGAGAAAAAGAGAGAAGGGACAATGTTACTATCCTTTTACCACACTTGTGCTTCAAAGTAGCACCATGATCTTCATAGTAGAGAGTCTCTCATGTTGTCACTTTCATATACTAGTGGGAATTTTTCATTATAGAACATGGCTTGTATATTCCAACAATGGGCCTCCTCAAGTGCCCTAGGTCTTCGTGAGCAAGCAAGTTGGATGCACACCCACTTAGTTTCTTTTGTTGAGCTTTCATACATTTATAGCTCTAGTGCATCCGTTGCATGCCAATCCCTACTCCTTGCATTAACATCAATCTATGGGCATCTCCATAGCCCATTGATTAGCCTCGTTGATGTGAGACTTTCTCCCCTTTTTGTCTTCTCCACATAACCCCATCATCATATTCTATTCCACCCATAGTGCTATGTCCATGGCTCACGCTCATGTATTGTGTGAAAGTTTATGAGTTTGAGATTACTAAAGTATGAAACAATTGCTTGGCTTGTCATCGGGGTTGTGCATGATGAGAGCATTCCTGTGTGACAAAAATGAAACATGACTAAACTATATGATTTTGTAGGGATGAACTTTCTTTGGCCATGTTATTTTGAGAAGACATAATTGCTTAGTTAGTATGCTTGAAGTATTATCATTTTTATGTCAATATGAACTTTTGTCTTGAATCTTTCGGATCTGAATATTCATACCACAATTAAGAAGAATCACACTGAAATTATGCCAAGTAGCACTCCGCATCAAAAATTCTGCTTTTATCATTTACCTACTCGAGGACAAGCAGGAATTAAGCTTGGGGATGCTGATACGTCTCCAACGTATCTATAATTTTTGATTGCTCCATGCTATATTATTTACTGTTTTGAATGTTTATGGGCTTTATTATACACTTTTATATCATTTTTGGGACTAACCTATTAACCCAGAGCCCAGTGCCAGTTTCTGTTTTTACCCTGTTTTAGGGTTTCGAAGAAAAGGAAAACCAAACGGAGTCCAATTGACCTGAAACTTCACGGAACTCATTTTTGGAAGGAAAGAAGCCCAGAAGACTTGGAGTGCACGTCGGGGGATCTGCGAGGAGGTCACGAGGCAGGAGGGCACACCCACCCCCCCTGGCGCGCCCTCCACCCTCGTGAGCCCCTCGTGGCCCCCCTGACGTACTTCTTCCACCTATATATCTCCATATACCCTAAAAACATCCGCGGACACAATAGATCAGGAGTTCCGCCGCCAAAAGCCTCCGTAGCCACCGAAAGCCAATCTAGACCCATTCTGGCACCCTGCCGGAGGGGGCAATCCTTCTCCGGCGGCCAACTTCATCATCCCGGTGCTCTCCATGATGAGGAGGGAGTAGTTCTCCCTCGGGGCTGAGGGTATGTACCAGTAGCTATGTGTTTGATCTCTCTCTCGTGTTCTTGAGGTGATACGATCTTGATGTATCGCGAGCTTTGCTATTATAGTTGGATCATATGATGTTTTCTCCCCCCTCTACTCTCTTGTAATGAATTAAGTTTCCCCTTTGAAGTAATCTTATCGGATTGAGTCTTTAAAGATTTGAGAACACTTGATGTATGTCTTGCGTGGGATACCCATGGTGACAATGGGGTATTCCATTGATCCAGTTGATGTATGTTTTGGTGATCTACTTGCGGGTTTCGCACATGAACCTATGCATAGGGGTTGGCACACATTTTCGTCGTGATTCTCCGGTAGAACTTTGGGGCACTCTTTGAGGTTCTATGTGTTGGTTGAATAGATGAATCTGAGATTGTGTGACACATATCGTATAATCATACCCACGGATACTTGAGGTGACATTGGAGTATCTAGGTGACATTAGGGTTTTGGTTGATGTGTGTCTTAAGGTGTTATTCTAGTACGAACTCTAGGGCTGTTTGTGACACTTATAGGAATAGCCCAACGAATTGATTGGAAAGAATAACTTTGAGGTGGTTTCGTACCCTACCATAATCTCTTCGTTCGTTCTCCACTATTAGCAACTTTGGAGTGACTCTTTGTTCCATGTTGAGGGATAGTTATGTGATCCAATTATGATATTATTGTTGAGAGGACTTGCACTAGTGAAAGTATGAACCCTAGGCCTTGTTTCCTAGCATTGCAATACCATTTACGCTCACTTTTATCATTCGTTACCTTGCTGTTTTTATAATTTCATATTACAAATACTCATATCTACTATCCATATACCACTTGTATCACCATTTCTTCGCCGAACTAGTGCACCTATACAATTTTCCATTGTATTGGGTGTGTTGGGGACACAAGAGACTCTTTGTTATTTGGTTGCAGGGTTGCTTGAGAGAGACCATCTTCATCCTACGCCTCCTATGGATTGATAAACCTTAAGTCATCTACTTGAGGGAAATTTTCTACAGTCCTACAAACCTCTGCACTTGGAGGCCCAACAATGTCTACAAGAAGAAGGTTGTGTAGTAGACATCATTGTCAAACCAAGACTGTGTCTCCAACATCCTAGCTAGTTTCACAGGGTCACCGTCTGCGATCCTCACGTATCGGTTGTACTCCTCCATCGATCTACTCCACAGCACCTTCACTCGCCGGCGGTGGTTTTTGAATGGAAGAGGAGAGGAGCAGCGCTGGTTTTGGATTAGAACGGGAGAGGAGGGACGCTGGTTTTGGACTGGAACAGGAGAGGAGGGGCGGTGGTTTTGAAATGGAAGAGGAGAGAAGCAGCACTGCATTTAGATTGGAACATGAGAGGAGCGGCGGTGGTTTAAGAGGAGAAGAGCGGAAGAGCGGCGCTAGTCTTGGAAGTATTTTTTGTTGTTTTGCATACTTTGGGTCAAAGTTTGACCATGTACTGTATTTGACAAGCAAAATGTGAATGCATGTCACCAAAAATTGCATCGTTTGGTTCGTATCTGAATGTACTTTCAAATTATATTATTTTTACAATGTATAACATATATTTTATGTGCGAAAATCATGGTCAATTATGACCCAGAATAAAAGGGAGACTAGTTAATGTGGGGTTGATTTCTTAATTGAAGGGTAAATTGATTTTGATTTTGATCCAGTCACAACGCGTCGGCCGTCTCGTCCAATCCTAAATCGCTGCCGCACGCTCCTCTTCCTCTTCTCCATTGGAAAACCACCTCCTCTCCTCTCCATCATCTCCATTCCAAAACCACCGTCTCGCCTCTCCCTCTTCTGATCTTCTCCATTGCATAACCACCTCCTCTCCTCCCCATCATCTCCATTCCAAAACCACTGTCTTGCCTATCCCTCTTCTCTATTGCAAGACCACCGTCTCTCCTCCGTTTTCTAGACGCTTTGCTCCATGGCGCGGGCACAATCCATGGATACAAAATTAGTATATTGTATACTATTTAAAAGTCGAGGGCGGGGCTTTTCCTGCGCGGTAGGCGGTGGGGCAGTTCCGCCTAGTCGGTTCGACACAGACGCGAGAAGATGAGGGAATAGGCTGCTGCAAACGTAGGGTTGTGTGATTTGACAGTGAGTTACTGCTGGACAGGTTGGGCACCATGATTTGACTTGCCATTATCATTTTAACTGCGACGCTACAACCGGCGTCAGTCTCCCGATTCCTGACCACCTCCATACAGGTGCCTCTCCCAATGCTCCACCATGTAGTAGAGGCTGGCTCTTGCATGAGAGCCCACTTCTCCACTTTTTCCTTGCCTCTCTTTCCTCCACATATGCAAAAATGCCATGTAAAGCGCACTATTGTACTTACTTTTACTTGCTCCTATGGGTGCTTAAGCTTGCCACATAGGCATAAAGTCTGATGTGGCAAGTTAATCAAGAAGAGAGAGACTAGTTTGGTGACCCAAGGAAGAAACAGTGCTAAGCGCGTGTACCTAGATGAAAAGACAATTTTGAGTCTATAGCTAATTAAATGGAGCAAACTTAGCAACACCATTTCATTGGAAGATGTCACTCCTTGGCAAATGCAATAAATACTAGTACTTCCTATGTCCCATAATATAAGAACATTTTTGGCACTACACTAGTGTCAAAACATTCTTATATTATGGGACGGAGGGAGTACGAAGAAAGAGATAGAGAGGAGTAAAAAATACACTTATAGCCAACCTTGTTGTAGTATGAGTGACTAAGTGATGACTATGCATGACATGGCAACATCAGATAGCCTAACGCACTATGTTAAATCTCCAAGGGCGCAACCGCACGAGCGACGCGACGGTCGTGGTAGGCGCGGCCATGATACGGGCTGCTGCAGCCCTTGGATCTAAGATCAAACGGTCGCATGCTAAGTTGCTGAAAATTTGCAGAATAACCCTCCAGGATAGGATATTCACCCATAGGTCTAGAATCACGCCATGCAACCGTTCGATCTCAGATCCAAGGGCTCTCGGAAGCCCGTATCGTGGGAGAATGGAAAGCCACTACCCTGCCGTTCGCACGCTGGCAGTTCGCTCCTACTCGTCCCCGTACGTCCTTCAATACTACGGCGGTTCACTCCTAGTCGTCCCGTCCATTCACATTACGATAGTTCCACTAATCCTAACCCTCCTCCCAAATCCATGGCGTCCCAAATCTCCACGATCGGTAGTGAGTACAAGGTTAGAACCATCACCGGCGATGAGTTCGATGTCATCTACACCCGTTCTTCCGCGATGGTGAAAGGATGCCTTTCTCGCTCTAGACGCATGTTCGAAAACTCAGATGATGAGTGGGTCGCTGGGCTAGATGTTGAGTACACCACAGTCCTGGGACCAGAGAAGGATCCAAAGGACGAAGAGAGGAAGAAGCTCGCCGTGATCCAGGTTTGCGTGCATGACTTATGCTTGGTCTACCACATATGCCATGCCGACGTTGAGTGCCAGGATTTTAAGGACTTCCTCGAGAGCAACCTAGTCAAATCCGTTACTGTAGACTTTAAGAACGACAGGGATGTCCTGCGTCGGATAGGTCTTGTTGTAGGCAACCCCTTCGACCTCCAGAAGAATCGGCTGGTGTCCTCTCGTCAGCCTTCAATGCTGACCCTGGCAGGAGCCATGGTTCATCCTTCGTACAGTAAACTGGAGAAACCTCCATAGAAATTTCATTGTCATGCATGGCAGCGGAATGTACTAGATATAGACCACATCCACTACGCTGCAATGGATGGCTACCTTTGCTTCAATATCTACAAGGGTTGGATGAAGAGAAACAGCCAAGTGTGCGGTTCAAGCAAAGAAGTATCGGCCAAGAGGAAGAGGGACAAGGACGAAGTCGAGGACGTGGACGAGGACTCCGAGTAAGGTGGCAGTGTCGTTGCTCATGGTGGTTCTAATGCAGTGTCTACCGGAATAGTTGCAAAGTTTAATTTCAGGTGTGCTTAATTTAATTTGAGGGGTGTTTTGTGCTGAGCCCCCAGCAGAACTATGTCATGTTTCTTCTTGTTACTTTAACTCTTCAGTACGTACATACTAGTATTTCTTACATTTCATATTTTAGTTGGTATAGTACTACCACTCATTTCTTCACATTATATATGTATAATATATATGGCCAACATCATATAGCCAGCAGTTTAGTTGTCAAAGAATTTCAGGGTGCTTAGTTTTGTCAAAGAATTCCAGGATGCTTAGAGGGTGCTTGGATCCAAGGGACTTATTTTAGTCTGACTAAAAATAGTCTCTTTAAGAGGCTAAAGTTCCAAGCACCCCTGACTAAAGAGGGGCTAAAACTAGTCTTGAGACTAAAAAAAATTTAGTCAGGGGTACCCCTACTAAAATTTGGATTAGTCCTCTCTCTACTCATTTAACTCCTCTCCTTTAACATAGGCGAGTTCTAGATTGGAGGGTTTGGAGGATAATAAATGCTCATTAACTTGATTTTAGCCTTTTTAGTATTTGGATCCAAGGATGGGTGAGGCTAGCATGTTTTAGTCCCACTACTTTTAGTCATGGGACTAAAACGTATCCAAGCACCCTCTTAGTCTTATTTGAGGGGTGGGTTGTGCTGGACACCATTATTGTGACTAGCCTTTTTAATAGTACTATATGCATAATTTGGCGATGAGCGCTCTCTATATGTACCACATTTTTTTAATTTCAAGTTTTGCTCCATGGCGCAATCTATCGATAATACTGCTGTACAAAAGTATACATTTTTTAAAAGGCTAGAGGGCGGGGCAGTCTAGCTTGGTCGGTTTCACGAGAGGCGAGGGCCTTTGTGATTTGACGGCTCATTACTGCTGGAAGGCGAGGCCTTGTGATTTGACTGCTCGTATAAATGCGCCGATGACCTGATCGAGGAGGAGCAAAGAACCGTGCGGTATACTCAAGTTTTCCACTGGAGTAGTACTGCGATGGAGGAGCATGAAACACAGCAGCCCAGTGCCATATGGCGATAAAAAAATGATCTAATTTGCTAGTCATCTCATTGTTAGCATTGTTCTATTCATTCCCTCAAAAAACCATTGTTCTATTCATGCCTTGCAGAGAACGTGACACATGCGGCGAAACACTCGAAGCAAAAGATGAAACACACGAGCAAAAGAAGAAGGAAGATTATCACCCCAAATGATCTAATTCGCCGCGGAGTCGTAACTGCTTCTTCATCTCCTCCACGACCTCCATCTCCTTGTGCGTCTCCTCTGCCATCTTCATTCTATCCATGACGCGGGATTTCTCGATGCGAGCCTTCATCATCTGTTCCACGGCCGCATTACGTACCTTCACAGCAGCCGGGTGCTCGATGCGGAGCTTCGCCAACTCCTCCTTCTATTCCATGACGAGGGCCTGCAGCATCTTCATGGAGGAACTACTATTCTCATGCAGCTTCTTCCAGCCGGCGTTCTTCTCCTTCAGCAGGTCGATCTCATGGCAGAGCTTCGCCTTGTCCTTCTGAAGTCGCAGGATTTCGCCGGTCGCCTTCTTCTCTAAGGCAATGCTCTTCTTCAGCAGCATCACCAAGCCGGCGGTCAACTCCCCCTACTGATTGAGCTCAGCGGGCATGTCGTCGAGGCTCTCCTTCAGCAACTCCATCAAGCCTTGGATGAACTCCTTCTGCTTATTGAGGTGCTTATTGAGCTGATCGGGCATGCCGTCGAGGGATAACGACTCCAGCTCCGCCGGCTTGGCATGTTCGCCTCCGCGGCTAGGGCGCTCCTGGGAGCCATCGCCTGCCCGTGAGAGATCTTTCGAGGTCTCTGCGTGGCGGCGAGCCCTCTCTTTTTTTCCGCAGCCTTGGTTGCCGCTCCCTTGTTACGAGTAGTCCTCGACCTAGAGCTCTGCTCACCGGCCATGGCAACGACTGACGAAGAAGAAGCACTTATGAGGAGGAAAGGTACAGTAATTTTCGGTTAGGTAGTTTCCCTTTTTATAACCTAAGTACTAGCACTAGTACTAATACCTGCATAGTGGGAACACGTTCAGGTTTGGTACGTACTAGTAGGTGTGGGCAGGCTTTCGAATGTGATGGGAACAAGGATTAATTGATTGTTTTGGTTTCGAGGCCTGAAACGGCTCCCGATGAGTTTAGCAGAACATAAATTTCAAGTACTACACTACTCAAATGCGTAAATATTATGTTACTGTCAAAAATTGGCACAAAATACGAAGGAGACCAATGGAAGTACTACTAGCAACCCACGATTTAACTACTTGCATGCGCGCAGTGGAGTAATAATGTCTTTCTTCCGCCCTCACGTCCACTCAATTTGCATGCGCTGTATTAATTAACCATCAATGAAGTGAACGACTTTACACGCGTCAAACTATCACATGGGGTGGATCTTGGTACAAAATTGCATCCGCCCGTGTACCCGCGTGTGCGTGCGAGGGAATGAGTGCGTGCGTGGCATGCGTGCACATCTTCGCTTCGTGCATGTACCGCCAGTATGGCTCAGGGAGGACGAGTACATTCTTCTAGAACCAGCAGCACGTCACTGTGATCAATCCACGCAAGGAGGTCGCGACAACGCCTCCACATGTGCCATGTGGCTTCATGAACTGTAAGAGAGACACTGTGTAGCGTGCCATTGGTATTCTAATTTACATGTTTTGCACATACTCGAAGTACTAGTAAGGTACACGTGCATTGGACGCATCAGATTTTGCAACCAAATTATGAATAAATACCACACTATAGCATGTAAGGTCTGAGTCATATATGCCTGATGTAGCCCTTCGTTTAATTCTTATATTTCATCTCATTCAAAATCAATTAGTTTTTATAAAAAATCTAAGAACGCGGGAATAGGAAAAAACATGGGATTATAGTGGAGTGTCGTCTTGAATCCTACAGGATTGTACGAGTGTTTGATTGTGCATAGAAAAAACGCAGAATTCTTTCAAAGAGGTTTGAGTAGATGGGATGTTTCCTATGAAATCTAATGCAAATGAATCATATGGAAAAATTCCTATGGTTTACAATCCTACGAATCAAACAACCAAGATAGGAAAAATTCCTAATGATTAGAATCCTCCAAAATTCCTTTGAGAATCCTTTGAATCAAAGAAGTCCTTAATCTATTTTATGATTCATGGAATTGTGCGTTGTAAAGCATAAAGTAAAAACAAATAATGGCAATTCAACTAGAAAAAAAGTTTGGGCAGTTATGATACGGAAGATTCTAGAACAAAAGAGAACCACTATTGTTTTGAGGTTTGTGCATCATGCTTAAGTTTAACCATGGAGTCTGCTAGATTGTACATGTGGCAAAATCCGGTGGGGGCTAGAAGATGGTGCGAGGGGCCGAGTGGAGGCAGACTATGAAGGAATGCACAAGTGCGAGATCGATATTTAGAGAGAGGGGGCGAACACGTGCGCTGTTGTGCGCAGTGGCAGAGCCATGAAAAATAAATGAGCTAGGGGGCCAAGCATTGCTAATCCTTTATGAGGAGGGTCAATTCATGAACTTAAACCATTTTTAGCAGCAATTGTCTAATGATCACATTCATATTAGCCTCGATATATAGTGATGTTAGGGGGAGGGGCAGGGCCCTTACTGCCCCCTGTCTTCGCCATTGTGCACGCGTCTGAGAGATGAAGCGGAAAGCATGGATGATGAGAGGGGGGCGTTGGATACATAATTAATGTGGGTGTATTAGCTACATATGTTAATCCTATATAGAGAGGTATAGATTGATCGATGTGGGCGTGGGAAAGAGGGTGAGACCTCACTGGATATATCGATTGATCGGTTTGTGTGGAAAACTATGAAAGACCTAGCTATATACACACATACATAGAGGAACATCGATTGTTGCGCATGCACGCGTGAGAGATAAAGAATGCCTTATATGATGGAGAGGGGGATGTGTGTGGGTGTGTGCCTTCATGGGAGACCGACCTGAAGAAAAAGATTGCATGCGTGCGATGGATAATGCCGACTGGTAATGTGTGTGCATGCATGCACGAGAGAAAGTTAGTGGTACAATTATAAAGAGAAGACTACTGTGTGGGTGTAAAAGAATAGGTGAGGTCATAATCAATGTAAAGTTGAATTCAAATATTTGAATAAGAGATCCGGATGTTTGAAACCCATGCATGCATGAATATAACGGAGATCTGCGCGGTGTGGTTTGGAAACGAGCATGTTGTAATGTATACACATTGAACAAGGTCAGACTGATTTGAATTTGAGATACCGATGGCAGACATCATTTGGCCACGTCGCATCCGTGCATGGACACACTATTCTATTTGGAGATGATGGGCGGCTTTCGCATCACATATCTATATCTATACCCCTATATATATTATATATTATATTTTTTATATTGTGTGCGAGTAACTTTAACTTTGAAAGATGGTCGTTGAATGAGGCGAATCCGATGGTCCAAAGATGGCAAATTTGAGCACTACTGGCCGTTGGATATCATCTAGATTCCACCAGATTTCGCCACATGTATAATCTAGAAGACTCCATGGTTGAACTTAAGCATAATGCACAAACATCAAAACACAAGCACTTCTTATTTGTTCTAGAATCTTCCGTATCAGAATTGCCCAAATGTTTTTCTACATGATTTGCCATTATTTGTTTTTACTTTATGTCTTACGACGCACAATTCCATGAATCTTAAAATAGATTAGCTTTCTTATAAAAACTAGATGATTTTGAATGAAATGAACTATAAGAATGAAATGAACATCTACATCATGCATATATGACTCAAAGCTTGCATGCTATAATGTGGTATTTATTCATAATTTGGTTGCCAAATCTCATGCGTGCAATGCACGTGTACCTTACTCTAGTCTAAATGGTGTTTGTGTGTGTGTTGTGCGTGTTGAGGTGCAAATTGTCTTTTTTTTGTACACGTTAAGCTTGTTCTTCTGAAATTTCAAGCCACGCCTTGTTATGCCGAAAATTCAAGCTAGCGTCTCTGTCTATCGTGCTGCGAAACTCCCGCCTCTTCAACCCGTGCCTTGTTAGCCCGAAATATTTAAGATATATCTTTGTCTCGTTGTGCTCTGACAACTCCCTCCATCTCAACCCGCGCCTTGATATTCCGAAATTACAACACGCGCGAAAACTCCCACCTCCTGTGAAATCCCGACATGCGAAATGCCCGTGGTACCCCTGAACCGAAAGAACCGCCTCAAATCGGTGGGGGTACTTTCGTAACTTACCCCACATTTCGGACAAGCGCGTCTCTAAGCCATGGTTCCGCACTGCCATCCCATCCGCCCACCCATTCGTACACCGAGGCCGCGAAAACCCACGACGAAACCCCACACCCTGCTCCGTCCGCCACCCAGCCGGAGCATCTTCCCCGACGACGTCGTCCACAGCAACACCTCGATGTCCCTCATCCACCGTACCGGATGAGGATCCTTGTCGATCTCATCGTCTCACCGGTTCAGCCACCCCATCCTCCACCTCCAAGGAGCGGCCCCGACGTTCCCCTCGTCTTTCGCGCCACCTCCATTCCCACACCAACGTCTTCACCTGCACCACCGGAAGAGCATCATCATCACCGTTTCCTCGGATGAAGTCACGGCCTAATCGGCGCCACCAAAGAGGTTGTACACTAATCACCGCATTTTCTTCTTGATTCGATCTCACGGTGCTGCCGGCGCTCGGTCCCGAGCCAACACGGCGCGGCTCCATCCACGGCGGCGTCGCCGGCCACTTCCTCCACGGTGTCGCTCCCTCGGCGGCGACGTCCACATCAGTAGGAGCTGATGCCGCTTTAGCTCTCGCTCGCACTGCTGCTCTGCTCTTGCTCTTGGTCCCCTGCCTGGTCTGCTCTTGCTATTGCTCTTGCTCGCGCTGCTGCCCTCGCTCTTGCTCTTGCTTGTGATGCTGCTCCGATTTAGCTACACTTTTGTCGACTGAATCAACTTTAGGGTCAGTCGATTTTCAGGGGGTGGGGGGCTCGCCGGGGTGAAGGAAGAACCAGCCGCGGCGAGGAGGGGGGCTCGCCGAAGAGGTACCCCACTATCTATCTTAGGGTTCAGGATGGGGGCGGTGATGGCGGCGGTGGTTGCCGGCGGTGGCTGGGCGTTGGCGGGGCGGTGGCATGGGGATCTCCGGAGAAAAAGCTCGGCATGGGAGGGGGCCTAGAGGGATGGCCGGGGCAGCGGCGGACCGGTGGTGGGGAGTGTTTTCGGGGTGGGCGGGGCGGCGCACCGCCGGCCGCGGGCGGCGGGGGGCTGCTGTTTGGCCGGTGGTGGCTGGCGGCTCAGGGGGTTGGAGGTTGAAGATGAACCGCAGGCCCTTGATTTCGTATCCAACGGCTGCAAAATCGATTGACCAGAGATGAAAAAGTCAGTCGACCGACGTGTAGCCTCACCTTGCTAGTGCGTTCAGTTTCGACAGCAAAATTCAGTTTCGACAGCAAAATTCAGTTTCGACAGTTAAGTTCAGTTTCAACAGTTAAGTTCAGTTTTGACAGTTAAATTCAGTTTCGACAGTTAAGTTCAGAGATGAGCGGCTGATGTATTTTACATCTAGCACTTTGTGGTTATGTATTTTACGTCACGTATTGGAGATGCTATTAGAATTCCACTCAGGTTAACGTTGTTCGTTGTCTCTCTTGTCCTGCTTCAGCCTCGGCGTCGTACAACTCACAGGAGCTGCTCCAACGACGAAACCCTCCATCATAGCGGAGCAGTACCTCGGGCTCCATCTCCAGACGCCTAAGATCTTCTTCCCCTCCTCCGATAGCCAAGTCAGCCAGAGCATCCTCACCGGCCAACCCAATCAAGTTGAGATCGACATGGCTTCGCCAAAGAGGTTGTACACTTGTTGCATCTCTTTTTTACTCTACATGTTATATATATTGTCCACTGAGCACTCGTAGTAACGGGAAATACGATTATTTTATCCTACTATATGACAAGCAGTGAGGTACCAGGAAACTTAGCTATCCGTGATGGACTCTCTTGAACGCCATCATTATTTATCTCTGCGTGTTTGAGTTGTGCATTTGTCGATGGGCCTGGGAGTTGAGCTAGTATGGCAGTGGCCTGGGTCCAAAGTAATAGAAGTAGCACAAAAACATTTTTTTAGTGTAGGATTTTCCTTGCTCAAGCCTGCCTACTAGAATCTCCAGTTCTTGAAAGGAAAAGTGAATGAAAAACATCGGAATTGGAAAGTTTCCTATGGTACTACTTTTCATGAATTTGGTGCAAAGGAATGGAGCAAAGGAAAACTGTAGGATTTGTTCCTTTAGTGTCTCCTTGAAAGAAAAACCGTAGGAATTCTAATTTCCACTCCTCCTCCTTTTCATATTCCTATTCATCAAGCACAAGACTAAGAGATAGTAGAATAATAGCATTATAACCGTACATTTTCTTGTGGTTTGACTTAATCTCACCATGCTTTTTTGCATCCTGTGATCTTCCAATTGTTGTGAATCAAACACCCAGATTGGCGGAAATCCTGTGTTTTTAAATTCTCTGTTTTGCACATGCATTCCTATCCTATTCCTGTCTATTTCCTATCCCTGCATTGTTAGAATCCTCAAATTCAAACAAGCCCTTACTCAATTACTTCTGTTACAGATATGTGTCAAAGAAAACCTTGTGTGGTTTGTCCTGCTCCTGCGGTGCTGTGTTCCACCCCCAGCTCAGCTGCTCCAACGACGGAAGGATTCACCACAGCAGGGATCCGCTCTCTAGACTGTCTTTTGCCGCCTCAGATCTTCTTCCCCGCCGCCGGCAGCCACGGCAACTGCATTACCATCATCAACTGAGCAGATGACCTTGAGGACTACACGGGTCCGCAAGAGAGGTCGCACTCTTCCGTGTCTGCTTACGTTATGCGTCGCTTAATATGATGACATGCTACATTATCGTCGTGTTCACCTATTAGACTCCGAGTCAGGTCCAAACTAATGTTGAAACTTGAGTTTTTAAATGGTTGTGGGGTACATATTGGGGCAGCAATCAGTACTATCTGTCTACTATCTGGTTAATCTCCGGTGTCTACTATGAGTTTCATGTTGGGTGCAAACAAACATTAAAGGAGCCATTATCTGTATTTTTTAACTAAAGCTATTATCTGCCTGCTATCATTGGTTTTGGGTCTATCCACAGTTTGCTACCATCACTCTGGATTTGTGCATGCACTCCTTACATAATCTCACTATGTTTTATTCCTATGCATGCCAGTTATTGTACACAATGGAACTGATCATGTAGAGCAAAAGAGACGAGCCTTGCGTGTCAATAAAATTTCATGCAGACGTCGTTCCATGGTGGGCGCAAAGGCAGCCCCCCCTCCACCCATTTCGGATCATAATCAAGAGGAAGATAACTGTTCTGAGGGGGATTCAGAAGGAGAAGACCACTCCTATTTACCCCATGAGGTCTTCGCTCTAACTTGGCATGCTGATGTTGGTAATATCATGCATATGGTGCCTTGCATTGCTTACTGTATACATTAAAGATGTCATCTGCTTAGTTTAGACATGCTTTGTGTCAATGCCATCTGTTTAGTTTCTTTATCGTATATGTGAATCATGCAATGCCATCTTGTCTAGCCAGGCATCATATATGTGAATTTTGCAATGCCACCCTGGTTAGCCAGTCATCTTATATGTGAATTATATCATGCCATCATTTTTTATTACGTGTTAAATTTGTCAACAATTTTAGTACATTCAATTACTCTTCCTGTGCATCAGCCATTCGGCACGGTCATGGAAAAATCTGGAGTGCAAACAAGGTCTTCAGAGTAGACAATGCTATCTGACGAAGCGCATGTCTTGCTGGTTACCGATAGCTCCTCATAGTAGGATTCAGAGATAGATGACCAGTCATATTTCCCCCCCGAGGTGCATGCCCTAACTTGGCAGGGTTATGTTGCTCATATCGTGCATATGGTATCTTGCATTGCTATGTCATTTGCTTAGTTTAGACATGCTTTGTGTGAATGCCACCTGTTTAGTGTCTAATTACCATATATGTGAATTATGCAATGCCATCTTCTTGCAAGACATTATATATGTGAATTATGCAATGTTATCTTGTTGCAAGGCACTATGTATGTGAATTATGCAATGCCATGCTGTTTAGGCAAGCGTCATATATGTGAATTATATCATGTCGTCCTTTTTTTGTATTTCTTATTGCTTTTGTCGACAATGTTTGTATATTCAACTGCTCTTCCTGTGCATCAGCCATTTGAATTGGTGGTGGAGAAATCTGGAGTGAAAACAAGGTCTTCAGAGCAGACAATGCTACCTGCTGAAGCAGATATCTTGCTGGTTACAGATAGCTCTTCAGAGGAGGATTTAGAGGCAGATGACCATTCCTATTATCCCCCTGAGGTGTATGCTCAAACTTGGCAGGGTTATATTACTCATATAATGCATATGTTGTATGCAATGCTTAGTTTTTACATCATATACACAATATGAATGCCATCTCCTTAGTTGACACATCATATATGCGATTGCCCTCTGCTCACTTCCTTAGTATATAAATCATATATTTGAATTATGCCATGCCATGATGTTTACATAGACAGCATGTATTTGAATTATGGCATGCCAACCCATTTTCTAAAGACATAGTATAGTTATATCATCTCATCATGTTTACATAGTCATCATATTTTAAATTATGGCATTCTATCCGTGAATTATATCATGCCATCATGTTTCCATCGATGGCATGTTTGTGATTTATGGCATGCCAACCACTTTAATAGACACATCATATAGTTATATCATGTCATCATGTTTACATAGTCATCATATTTTGAAGTATGTCATTCTATCATGTTTAGTTAGCCATCATACATGTGAAATTGTGTCATGCTATCCTGTTTAATTAGCCATCATATATGTGAAATTATGTCCTGCTATTCTATTTGCTTAGACAACATAAATGTGAATTATTTCATGCCCTGTTTTCTTCCCTACTATCCATTGCACCTGTCTATCTTACAATGTCTGTACATTCAATTACTTTTCTTGTTTATCAGCCATTTCAATTGGAGGGAGTGATGGCAGTATCTGTGGGAGTAAAAACATGGTCTTCAGAAAAGATCGTGATACCTGTCGATGCAGATAGAACCACGGTTGTACTTGCCCAAGAACCAGCCCCACCACACATAACCCACACTCATGCAGATTGTACCCCTACCCAGTTGGACAGAGAACCAGCTACACCCCTTCTAACCCCAACCCCAGCAGATAGACACCCAGTTCCCGTTGACACAGCACCGTCTCCACCACAGAGCACCCAAACACGAGCAGTTAGTAAGGCAACTGCAGTGCCCAAATCACGAGGACCACCACTCCGAACCCGAAGTCAACGCTTAAAGCAGAAGAAGAATTGTTCTCAGATCAGGTTCCGTAGCTATGGTTCATACTACTTTGCTCTTGCATCACTGTATTTACTGATATCAACTAATTTCAAATTTGAAGGATGCAATTGAAACTCCAATGGCGCAACAGGTATCTTTTAAACCTGTTTCTTCAACGTGTTTGGCTGTTTGCTGTTGTAACCTGCTCTATGTTGATTTCAGTTTCAAATGAATAAACAGTTATGTTCTCATGCCATGCACATTACAAGTGTTGTTATTGTTGTGTAGTTTCCCACACTTATATTCTGTCTATGTTGCTTTGTCTTAAATAGATATGATTCGAACTGTATCTATCTTGATTTGGCAACATAAACTAGAATGATATAGACCATACAGTGACCATACTACATAGATATATGTTTGTTTCATGTTGTTATCCTATCCACCTTACTACTGAACTGGTTTACCAAAATGAGTTTCATATACTACATTGTAAACCTGAGATGTGTTTGTTTGTTTCTCTTTTAGAACGCAGATAAAATATTGGAGAAGAGTACCCTGTTATGCAATGGTAAAGGAAGTAATGCAGATAAGGTTCAGGATAGTGAGACATCCCTGTTGGTCTCCAAGAAAGATGATAAAAACTATATTGAAGACACTAAGACAACCCCAAAGTCCTGTCTTGATGTAGTGTTCGAGTTACTGGCTACCATTGATGGCACCAGCTCTTCGAACTCATTGCCTGAATCAGTTCGGCTTCTTGACTCTCAACTTCAAGTTGAAAGACATCGATCAGATGTTATGCGACAGGAAGCCGAAGGACTGAGGAAGTCCCTGCAGAATTCAGATGCATACTTTCTGGTGCAACAGCAAGCGCTGGAGGACTTAAGCGCCAAACAAGAGAAAGTTAATAAGCTTGCTAAGCATCTTGCCAGCATTATGGGTACCCAGGATATTGTTTCTTGAGCTCTTCTGAAGTGGTTTCAGTTCTGGACTTGTTTTGCTGCGGCGTTTATATGCTGTTGTGTTCCCTATATTTGCACTGGTGGCGAACTTTGATGCCCAGTGGATGTAATATGTGTAATAGCCGTGATAGCCTAGTGTAAGTTGCTTGCTTATTTATTTCCTTGTTGTCTTGTTTATTTGTTTGCTTATAGTCAGTGCAGTTCTTTTTCTACGGTTTGCTAGTGGCTGCAATAACCTATTTTTTAAAACTAGGCCACAATAACCATGGGCTAATATTTACTGTAGTGACATTGGGCCTCCTACGGGCCGTAGAAACAGTGGGCCTTCTACGGGCCGTAGAAACAGTGGGCCTTCTACGGGCCGTAGAAACGATGGGCCTTCTACGGGCCGTAGAAACAATGGGCCTTCTACAGGCCGTATCATCAATGGGCCTTATACGGGCCGTATGATCGATTGGCCAAACATGGGCCAAACAACCCGCATTCTGGCCGTAAATGGGCTAGAGTTGGAATTGTCCGTTCATGGGCCGACCATAATGGGCCATCGTTAATAGGACGTATTTGATGACGCTATGAAAATGGCCCAACATATTAATGGACCACAAATGGGCCGACTGTAACCACGGGCTGAATTTGGCCCACAAGCAGAAAATGACAGTAACGGGTCGTAAGTAAAATAATGCTGGAAAATAGCCCAAGAATAAATGGGCTCTGAGAAGGCCGAAAGATAACATGGGCTGGAAATGGCCCAACGGAATAACGGGCCGTTAATGGGTATAAAGTGATACACTGTTCTTTACGGGCCAGTTTCACCACGGGTCGTTAATGGGTGTAAAGTGATACACTGTTCATTACGGGCCAGTTTCACCACGGGCCATTAATAGGCCAAGAGTTACATAGGGCCTCATATGGGCCGAAAGACGTCATGGGCCATACATGGGCCAGAAGTGAAAACGGGCTGGAATCATATTGGATGGCCCAGATGATGCTACTGGGCCTAATTCGAATAGGGCGTAACGGGCCTTGGTTTAGCGGGCTATAAATGGGCTATATGCGAATAGGCCGTTAACAGGCTTTCCATGGGCCGGCCCACCACCTTTTGACCAAGTCAAACGGGCCGGCCTTTTCATAGGAATGGGCCTCTGTTGGGCCATGCCACGTGTCGACGTATCATAGGTGCCTTCTGTCCAATGAGTGGATGACATCTGTCCCAGCGATGAGCCGACACGTGTTTCCTCCAACCAATGATGATTTTACACGTGGAAAATCCCCATTGGTCGGGCCTGTTAACGGGTTATTGGATCCAAAACCCGACCCAATAGCTTAACGGCGTTTCGTTACAGTGGATGCCACGTGTCGGTCACCCTTGACGAAAGCACTTCTGTGACACATGATTTATCGTCATAGAAGTGGACGCTTCCGTGATGATAATTTTGGTAATGTCATGGGACACTTCTACGACAGCACAGGTATGACTATCTTGATTATGTCATAAATTTGTCATGGATGTACATGCATGACAGAAAACATGACCTACTGTGACAAACACATATCATCACGGAAGTGTATTTTTTGTAGTGCCATCAATTGAGGTCAATGCAAGGAGTAGGGATTGTCATGCAACGAATGCACTAGAGCTATAAATGTATGAAAGCTCAACAAAAGAAACTAAGTGGGTGTGCATCCAACTTGCTTTGTCACAAAGACCTAGGGCATTTGAGGAATCCCATTGTTGGAATATACAAGCCAAATTCTATAATGAAAAATTCCCACTAGTATATGAAAGTGACAAAACAAGAGACTCTCTATCATAAAGATCATGGTGCTACTTTGAAGCACAAGTGTGTAAAAAAGGATAGTAGCATTGCCCCTTTTTATTTCTTTTACTTTTTTTCTTCTTTTTTTGGGGCCTTCTTTTTTTGGGCCTTTCTTTTTTATTTTTCTATTTGGGACAATGCTCTAGTAATGATGATCATCACACTTCTATTTATTTACAACTCAATGATTACAACTCGATACTAGAACAAAGTATGAGTCTATATGAATGCCTCCGATAGTGTACCGGGGAGGGCAATGAATCAAGAGTGACATGTATGAAAAAATTATGAACAGTGGCTTTGCCACAAATACGATGTCAACTACATGATCATGCAAGGCAATATGACAATGATGATGTGTGCCATGATAAACAGAACGGTGGAAAGTTGCATGGCAATATATCTCGGAATGGCTATGGAAATGCCATAATAGGTAGGTATGGTGGTTGTTTTGAGGAAGATATAAGGAGGTTTATGTGTGATAGAGGGTATCATATCATGGGGTTTGGATGCACCGGCGAAGTTTGCACCAACTCTCAAGGTGAGAAAGAGCAATGCACGATACCGAAGAAGCTAGCAATGATGGAAGGGTGAGAGTGCGTATAATCCATGGACTCAACATTAGTCATAAAGAACTCACATACTTATTGCAAAAATCTGCAAGTCATCATAAACCAAGAATTACGCGCATGCTCCTAGGGGGATAGATTTTGGTAGTAAAAGACCATCGCTCGTCCCCGACTGCCACTCATAAGGAAGACAATCAAATAACACATCATGTTTCAAATTTGTTACACAACGGTCACCATACGTGCATGCTACGGGACTTGCAAACTTCAACACAAGTATTTCTCAAATTCACAACTACTCAACTAGCACACTCTAATATTACCACCTTTATATCTCAAAAGAATTATCAAGTATCAAACTTCTCCTAGTACTCAATGCACTTTTTATGAAAGTTTTTATTATACCGATCTTGGATGCCTATCATATTAGGACTAAATTCATAACCAAAGCAAATTACCATGATGTTCTAAAGGACTCTCAAAATAATATAAGTGAATCATGAGAGATCAATAATTTCTATAAAATAGAACCACCACCGTGCTCTAAAAGATATAAGCGACGCACTAGAGCAAAATTATCTAGCTCAAAAGATATAAGTGAAGCACATAGAGTATTCTAATAGATTCTGATTCATGTGTGTCTCTCCCAAAAGGTGTGTACAGCAAGTATGATTGTCGTAAACTAAAAATAAAAGACTCAAATCATACAAGACGCTCCAAGCAAAACACATATCATGTGGTGAATAAAAATATAGCCTCAAGTAAAGTTACCGATAGAAGAAGACGAAAGAGAGGATGCCTTCCGAGGCATCCCCAAGCTTAGGCTTTTGGTTGTCCTTGGATTTTACCTTGTGGTGCCTTGGGAATCCCCAAACTTAGGCTCTTGCCACTCCTTGTTCCATAATTCATCAAATCTTTACCCAAAACATGAAAACTTCACAACACAAAACTTAAACAGAAAATCTCATGAGCTCCGTTAGTAAAAGAAAACAAACCACCACTTAAGGTACTGTAATGAACTCATTCATTATTTATATTGTTGTTAAACCTACTATATTCTAAATTTTCCATGGTTCATACACTCAAATACTAGCCATAGATTCATCAAAATAAGCAAACAACACACAAAAAACAGAATCTGTCAAAAACAGAACAGTCTGTAGTAATCTATAGGTTTTGGAATACTTCTGGAACCCCAAAATTCTAAAATAAATTTCGGGACGTGAGGAATTTATCTATTAATCATTTGCAAAAATAATCAACTTAATCGCACGCTCCAGTAAAAAATGGCAGCAAATATCGTGAGCACTAAAGTTTCTGTTTTTACAGCAAGATCGCAAAGACTTTCCCCAAGTCTTCCCAAAGGTTCTACTTGGCACAAACACTAATAAAAATCATAAAACCAAATCTAAACAGAGGCTAGATGAATTATTTATTACTAAAAGAACCAAAAAGCAATAAACAAAAATAAAATTGGGTTGCCTCCCAACAAGCGATATCGTTTAATGCCCCTAGCTAGGCATAAAGATTTCAATGATGCTCACATGAAAGACAAGAATTGAATCACAAAGGGAGAATCATAAACACGTGACAAACACATATAAGTCTAACATACTTCCTATTCATATGCATCTTATAGGCAAACAAATTATAAAGGCAAGAAAAACTAGCATATGCAAGGAAGCAGAAAGAAACAATAGCAATCTCAACATAACGAAAGGTAATTTAGTAACATGAAAATTTCTACAACCATATTTTCCTCTCTCATAATAATTACATGTAGGATCATAAGCAAATTCAACAATGTAGCTATCACAAAACATATTCTTAACACAATCCACATGTATGCAAAGTTGACACTCTTCCAAAATAGTGGGATTAAAATTAACTAAAGTCATGACCTCTCCAAACCCACTTTTATCAAAAAATTCATAAGATTGAACATGCTCCAAATATGTGGGATCTAAAGTTGACACTCTTCCAAACCCACTTTCAATAATATTGCAAACACTATTATCAATCTCATATTCATCATGGGGCTTAAATAAATTTTCAAGACCAAAAGAAGAATCACCCCAATCATGATCATTGCAACAAATAGTAGTCATAGCAAAACTAGCATACCCAAGCTTGAGGTTTTGCATATCATTAACACAATTGACATTAAGATAATTTATAATAACATCACTGCAATCATGCTTTTCATCGAAGGAACTATCAGGTATGGGTGCAATAGCAACGATCTCATGTTTAACATAAGGAACTATAGCAAATTCATCTTCATAAATATTGACATCATGGCCACAAGAATAGAAAGCATCATGTTCATCAAGGGATATTTCAATCAAATCATTGGAATCATAATTATCTATAGATTCATGCATATCATTATTTTCTTCCGAAGCAACGGTCATTCTTTCAATAAATTCTTTGACATAGACATTATGAGCATAGTTTTCATAGCAATATTTAAGTATGTCAAAATTTTCAGATTCGTAGAGAGTAATATCATACTTCTCAATCAAAGAAGAAACTTCATAAGCACCCTTAAAAGCAACAAATTCTTCAGTTTGTTCGATATCGTAGTAACTATAAACACCCTTTGCATGAGAAGATAAGATTTCATTATCATTAAACTCACATAGGTAGGGGAGGTGTTTTTTAGGGTTCTTAGAGCAACAAGTAAGACCACAAATTTCACAAAGATTCCAAGCATAACATAGCAATCTGTTTATTTGATCCCATAAGAGTCTCCCTTTTTCAGACAAACGGTGACGCACAAAATGAGCATGCTCATCTAAAGATTTCCCATCAACTAGGCTAATTGGGGTTTCTGCGCGAGCTCATACGGATCAAAGATGATCCAAGTAGAACACTTTAAGTGGATCCATATTAATAGATTTTTAGCAAGAAAAGATGCAAGCAAATAGAAGGCACATGGAAACACAAAGAAAGATACATACGAGAAGAAGGAGAACGGAAAATGGGCGAATAAAACGGCAAAGGTGAAGTGGGGGAGAGGAAAACGAGAGGCAAATGGCAAATAATGTAATGCGAGGAATAAGAGTTTGTGATGGGTACTTGGTATGTCTTGACTTGTGCGTAGATCTCCCTGCCAACGGCGCCAGTGTGACACTCCAAAATTTTAATTTGGTTTTCATCAAAAAATTTGCTGGATTTTTAAAAGAGGGCTTTTAAAAAAAAATTCTTTTCCAGAAATCCTTCCTCTTAAAAACTTCCTTTCCTTTGGCAAGGATTTTCTTTTCCCTTTCAAATTTGGTGTTGAAGTTTTGGGAGCTTTTCCTTCTGGTTGTTACCCTCTCAAACTTTTTCATTTTCATTTAAAATAAAGAAACCCTAGGAGTTTTGGGACTTCTTTCTTTTTGAAACCACCCATGGTTTTACCATGTCTCCTATAGTAAATCTTCTCAAAACCCCTCTCTCCACCTTTGAGCAATTTAAATCCTCTGTCTCAACAAGTCCAAACAAGTTTTTGGATTTTATTTCAATTGTTTTATCTCCCAAAACATTTCTGCCAATTATTTTGAGCCTAAGTGATTTTCAAAGCAAGTGCCATTTTGCCTTTGAGTTTTTGTCCCAAACCAACTTCCCTGGATTGTCTTTAGTACCCACAACCTAGAACCATCTTGATCCACTCTTCTTCTTTTCAAAAATTTCAAATTTCACTCACTGCAAGTTTGGACCAGATTTGCCAAATTTGGTGAAATTCATATCTACACTCCTCCAAAAATTCCACCAAAAATCATGCAGCCTACTAGAGCAATGAGAAGCCACTCCACCAAATTTCAGCTCAAGGAAAAATCCCTAGATGCCAAAAGCATTCTGTCGAACACCTGAGCTGCATGTTCTTTGCATTTTCAGTAAAGTTCAGTAAAATTCAGTTTTACAGTGTCGTTTTCTTCAGAGTTCAGTCACAAGCTCATAGTACACTTGGCTCGATGCTTGCAGCCCCTCCCTCTTGTCCGGAGCTTCACACGCGTGCGTGGAGCCTTCCTGGCGTCGGTGGCGCGCTGGCCCGCCCTCGCCGGCGTCTTCTGCGGCGTCGGGACCTCCCGTGGCGGCCGACAGAAGGCACACCACGGCAGAACGCCGTTCAGCGCCGCCCAAGCCATCTGGTAGCTCCGCGTGGCCGTCTCCCTTGCCAGCGCACGCGTGCAGCACCGCCGTCGTGGCCTGGCACGCACAGGGCGCGCTCCCTGCCGCCGACGTGCCGCACGGCCGTTCCGTTGGGACAGGCCGTAAAACCCCCTCCCGTGCTGAGCTGGACCCTGGAATGGCACCACTACTCCACCTAGGCGATGCCCAAACTCCTAATTCCACTGCCCAACCGCAGCGCCACCGTAATCGCTCGCCGGACTTATCCCGTTCACGGCAACCGCCTCGGGCCGGCTATATATAACGCCCCCAAGCTCCCTCTCGCCCCTGCACACCTCCAGCACCTCACTGGACCCCGACCAGCAACTAGAAGAGCCTCGAGGGGCCCTTCTTCCTCGACTCCGGCCGCCTCGCTCCGCCTCGGCCTTCAGCTCGATTCACTCCGGTGAGGCCACCTCCGGCGCCCAAACCTCATCCGTAGCCTTCTCTCACACCCAGTACTCTAACCCCCTCATCAATTTGGCCTTTGCAGTCCTCTCCGACGAGCTCCGTCCATGCCCGAACCATCGTCCGCCGGAGTTGAGACCGCCGTCGACGTGGTGCTCCCCGGCGACCAACACCACCACCCACCGTTGCGGAAGGACACGGTGAGCACGTTGATAACCTCCGATCCCCTTACCTCGCCGTGGATCGCCGCCGGCGACCACCGCAGCCCTCGGGCGCCGACGAGCCTCGTCCCTCCCATTTGAAAGTTTAAACATGACAAGTGGGACCCGTTGTCAGCCTCTCTGTCCTTTCTAAACGAAGCGTTTTCTGAAAACGCCTTCTGCCAAATGCGCTTTCCCTCTGGGCTGGCGTAGTTTCTGCCGAAGCGTTTTCTGTTTTTATAAGCTAGCCCCTGGAAACTTTCTGTTTCATTACAGATAAGTCCCTGGACAAAAACCTTTATAACTTTTAAACAGAATAGTATTTTTGATTGATTCTTTTTCTGTCCTCTTCAAAATTTTGTCTAGTTTTTTATCATATTTATTTGAAAAATATTTGGTATAACTTTCTATGCACCTCTTGGTATTTACGATAGCGCATGTATTTCTTTATGCCGTAGATACCGAAGGAGGTAACGGAGCCGCGAACTTCACCGAGCTAGGCTCCGACTACTCCGAACCAGGCAAGCATGTTTGAATTTTTGATATGATGAGTGTCTTGGCATGTTTTGCATTTTTGTTAGTCTCATGGCATGTTGATGAGCATACCGATGAACGTTATTTCCATGCATTGTCGAGGTAAGTGAGTTCGATGAACCATAAGTGGATGGATGCGAATATGAATGGCCATGTGTTGGCATGAGGATGGGTAAGATGGCAGTGTTGTAGCATGCCAGTCTTATGCCAGGCTAAGTGACTGCAGTGTCAAGCCGTATCGGTCCAGTTCCTCCCATTTCCTTCCCTGTACTACCACATGTTTTCCGCAAGGAATATGGTTTAGTAAGTTGCGAACCGCGTTCCTGGTACACACCAAAAGGAGAGGCCGGGATGATGGTTCCATGGCCCTGGATTAAAGCCAGTCATCCGGTCAGGGGGCATGGGTGTTTCCGGTTGGGACCGAGAGGGGGGCACCCCTTAGAGCGCGCGTATATAAATTTGATCCCATGCCATTCGAGATTGTGATCTCCCCGTCTCAAAAGTTTTTCTTGGACGATGTCTAGGGTGATTCCTAGCATCGAGAGTAGGATGGGTGTGTACTGGTTAGCTGTGTTTCTTCCGAAATACCGTAAACGGAACTAGTCCTTCGTGACTACGGAAATCCGTTGGCTGTGGGAAATTTTTGTACAAACTCTGCAGAGTCATATATTCCTTGAATCATCTATTCTATGTTCAAGATCAGTATCATCTTATCCTGACAAGTGCCATTTTTGATGACAGAGACTCCGGTGAATCGTATGAGTGCTAATTCCGGCTAAATGATTATTCCTGTGGATGGACTAACCCATTTAATTTCATGAATTGAATTTTGATTATGAGTATTATTTACTTGTGAATAAAAGCCCTTTCTGTGATGTCGCTCAGACGTCCGATTGTGGCATTTCCTTTAAAAGCCCTTTCTGTGATGTCGCTCAGACGTCCGACTGTGGCATTTCCTTTAAAAGCCCTTTCTGTGATGTCGCTCAGACGTCCGACTGTGGCATTTCCTTTAAAAGCCCTTTCTGTGATGTCGCTCAGACGTCCGACTGTGGCATTTCTTTTAAAGCCCTTTCTGTGATGTCTCTTAGACGTCCGACTGTGGCATTTCTTTTAAAGCCCTTTCTGTGATGTCGCTTAGACGTCCGACTGTGGCATTTCTTTTAAAGCCCTTTCCGTGATGTCGCTTAGACGTCCGACTGTGGCATTTCTTTTAAAGCCCTTTATGTGATGTCGCTCAGACGTCCGACTATGGCATTTCTTTTAAAGCCCTTTCCGTGATGTCGCTTAGACGTCCGACTGTGGCATTTCTTTTTAAAGTTCCTTCTATTTATTTGTTCACCTTTCGAGGCGTCGCTTCAGACACCCGATCGGTTTTCATTTATGTTTTGTTGGGATTTCAGGCGGATTACCGCCGTTTTCCCTTTTTACTTACTTCGTTATGCCAATTTTTGAATTTACATTGGTGAATTAATCGTGACGCATTCATGCATGCATTTGTTATATCTTACGTCCGAACTGTCTTGCGAGTACTTTCAAAGTACTCACTGGCTTGTTGATTTGGCCAGATGCTGACGAAGGCGATGGAAGAAGAGTTCGATAGCGAGTCCGACGCCTAGAGGAATCCCAGTCAGTCTCGTGCGACCCTGGATTTGGTCACTATATTATATCCGCTTCCGCTACCAAATAAATTCATTGAGCCTCACCTTGACGCTCGATGACAGGCCAGTTTTAGAGTCATGTATCTCACTCCCCGCTGTGTTTTTCCACCACCGCCCTATCCTCGAGTCAGTAGTATGCCTCCACACCACTGTGTCATGTCCGCCTTTATGTATAATTATTGGCGTGCTTGTAATAATTTGGTTGAGCAACCGTAGCTCGACCCTGTAATATATTTTATGTTACTGGCTTATTGTATCAAGAGATTGTCCACCGGTAAGGAGAATTTTTTTTTTCATACTGGACACAAAAGATTGGTTTCTCAATAAATATTTTTATTGGAAAACCGGTCGTGACAGGCTTGGTACCAGAGCCAGGCTGACTGTAGGAAGCCACTAGGTGCGATCGCTAATTGGTTATTAGCATGATAGAGCTAATTTATATTTTTGCTATTGTAGTCATTTTCTGACTGTCAGCATAAATTTATGATCTGACCATTCAGAATTTTTGCTTACCTTTGTAGATGGCCGACAACAGCTGCGAGTCTCAGACCTTCGCCAACGTGCCCGATGGGTTCGTCAAGCTTCTCTCCTTCATCGTTCAGGTCGCGATGGGGCCGTCTGTGCGCCCAGTCTTCACACTCTACCAGCACAAGGTCAACGACAGTCTGACCATGCACCAGGCCACAGTTCAGTTCAGGGGAGGGCGTGGTGAGTTACGCCGCTTCCGGTTCGTGGGAAGAGCCATGCCTACGGAGAGGCATGCTATGCAGATGGCAGCCCGTGAGGCGATAGCTCGCCTCAGGGATGTCCTTCCCGCGATGAAGACTCGTCGCTACCGCTATCTTCCATGCCATGTGCCTTATACTTGTCACTACGCATTCTCCTGCCCCAGAGGAGAACGAGATGAGGCTTTTGAGATGCTTATTGAGTATCTCCGGGCTCTGGAGGCAGCCTTCGACAACCTGGTGGACGACTTCGTAGCTGCCCGCATGGACTCAATCCATGGCTGTGCCGCCAACAGGAGGGAACTCCTGCCCGCCGCACCGCCACTGACTTTTGTCTCTTCATCAGCATCTTATGCACCTACTCGTCGCCTGCCTACCACCGAAGAGTTCAACCAGGCCATTGCGCCCACTCCAGCGCGCACTGCACCACCCGTTGTGCCTACTCCTATTCGTGTTGCTCCGCCCCTGGCACCCGCTCCATCTACCCGACGCAGCTCTTCACGTCTGGAGCCTATTAGTGAGGAGGAGGTCGAGTCCCCAGCCTCACTACGCCTCACCCTTGGCAGGGCCAAGGAGATCGTCAACATTTCCGGCTGAGTGCGTTTGCCCGTCATGCGATGTACCGCTTGTAAGATATGTACATAGGTTGTGAGGAGTAGCTTGTTTGCGCATCATGTAGGAACTGGAGAAGTGCACTAGCCTAAATAACATGTCAGGATTATGTACACATATCCTGAGTGATGTATTGTATAATTATCGCCCTCGTGTAAGATATGTAATGAGCAGTCCTTCTCCGTGCGCAAATCAATTTGTTTTCTTAAGCAACCTTGGTCATTTAAATTATTTGCCATCCTTGTGCGATTTTCTTGGATTTGTTTTGCGACCATTTTCGTTTTTCTTATGAGTTTTGCAAAATATATCCCCACAGTGAAAAATGTCTCGTCCTTGGACTCGCTCCATGCCTACTCCGCCAGAGGGAGATTATGACACTCAACCAGGCAACAATTTCACACAAGGGCAGTCAAGTCAGCAGAACAGTGAAACGGCACTCTCCCAAATGTGCCGCCTTTATGAACAGAGTCAGCAACAACATCGTGAAATGATGAACCAAGTCATCAACATGGGGAGTCACCATGGACAGTATCAGCAGCAATCCAAGTTATCTGAGCTTCAGAAGACACGCCCCCAAACATTTTCTCATACAGACAAACCTCTTGAAGCCGAGGACTGGCTTCGAGATATGGAGAGAAAATTAATTATTGCAAAATGTTCAAACCCCGAAAAGGTGCTGTATGCTCCGCACTATCTCACAGGAGCAGCCGCATCATGGTGGGAGAATTTTCTGCACATGCATCCCAACGAAAATGACCTAACCTGGGATGATTTCAAGGAAGGTTTCCGTGGTGCACACATTCCTAAGAGTATTATGAAAATCAAGAAGAGAGAGTTCGAGGACCTCAAGCAAAGGAACATGACAGTGTCAGATTACAACAATCAATTTACTCTATTGTCCCGCTACGACAATGAAGAGCGTATGACTGAAAGCAAGAAGATGGAGAAATTCCTTGACGGTCTAGCACCCGCGCTTAAATGCCAACTGGTCGTGCACACTTTTCCTGATTTTAAAACACTGGTGGACAAAGCCATCACTCTGGAAAATGAGAGACGCAGCCTGGAGGATATCCGCAAGCGGAAAAGGGACCAGACTAACCATGCTCTCAACCACCGAAGCAGGACAGATTTTCAGAAAGGTGGGACACACAAGCCTACGACAAACATCTCACGCTCAACCAAGAATTTCCATGCAAGGGACAAAGAGTTCACATATCGCCCAGGCGTTACTTGCTACGCTTGTGGAGAAGAAGGGCACTACGCCAAACAGTGCCCCAAGCCAAGGAACTCGACCCCGAAGCCAAACAATGGTGGAAATAATTCAGCGCCCAAGCGCAACAATTTCAACCCAACAACAACCACAGGAAGGGTCATCTAAACCACGTGACCAAAGAAGAAGCACAAGATGCTCCGGATATCGTACTCGGTACGTTTCCTGTCAACACAATACCTGCAACGGTTTTGTTTGATTCTGGAGCTTCTCACTCTTTCATTTCGAAAAGTTTTGCTTTGCAAAATAATTTTTCGATGCTTCCTTTGGAGAAATCCATGATCATCAAGTCCCCTGGGATTCAGCAAGTTACTCAAAATTACTGTCAGAATGTGGTCATTGAGTTCGAAGGATTGGAGTTTCACGCAAATCTTATTGTGTTGGAAAATAAAGGACTGGATGTCATCCTAGGGATGGACTGGCTAACCACCAACAAGGGTTTTATCGACTGTTTCAACAGGACCGTAATTCTCACACACCACCAAGGGAAGACAATAAGAGTATCAGCCAAGGAAGGAAAAATACCCCGGCAACCAAGATTGAATAAGGTGGACATTTCTGAGCTGAACAAGGTTCCAGTAGTGTATGAATTTCCAGACGTATTCCCTGAAGAGCTACCCGGCATGCCACCAGACCGAGAAATAGAATTCAGCATTGAGCTAGCACCAGGAACCACCCCCATATACAAGAAACCATACAGAATGGCACCATCCGAGTTGATTGAATTGAAGAAACAAATAAAGGAATTACTGGACAAGGGATATATTCGAGCCAGCTCCTCACCTTGGGGATCACCAATTTTATTTGCCAAAAAGAAAGATGGAACACTGAGATTGTGCATAGACTACCGAGCACTTAACATGGTCACAGTCAAGAACAAATACCCGATGCCACGAATAAATGATTTATTTGATCAGCTCGCTCAGGCCAAGGTATTCTCAAAGATTGACTTAAGGTCAGGATACCATCAATTAAAAGTACGAATAGAAGATATCCCCAAAACTGCCTTCACCTCCAGATATGGGCTATATGAGTTCACAGTTATGCCTTTTGGACTAACTAATGCCCCTGCATATTTTGTTCACCTCATGAACAGAGTATTTATGAAGTTTATGGACAAGTTCGTTGTGGTATTCATCGACGATATTCTAGTATACTCCAAGACACCAGAAGAGCACGCGGAACATCTCAGGATTGTGCTAGGAGAACTCAGAAAACACCAATTGTATGCCAAGTTCAGCAAGTGCGAATTTTGGCTAAGACAAGTAGGCTTTCTGGGCCACATGCTGACCCAAGACGGTATCGCAGTGGACCCGGAAAAAGTCAGGGCCATACTTGACTGGAAGGCACCAGCCAGCGTAACTGACGTACGAAGTTTCTTGGGAATGGCAGGGTATTACCGCAGATTTATTGAAGGATTCTCCACCCTAGCCAAGCCAATGACGCAGTTACTCAAGAAAGACAAGAAGTTTGAATGGACAGAAGCCTGCGAGAAAAGTTTCCAAGAGCTAAAGCGGAAATTAACGACAGCACCGGTATTAATTGTACCCGACATACACAAGAATTTTGAAGTATATTGTGACGCGTCCAGAAAGGGTCTCGGATGCGTGTTGATGCAGGAAGGCAAGGTTGTCGCATACGCTTCACGGCAACTTCGCAAGCATGAGGAAAATTACCCCACTCATGACTTAGAAATGGCAGCAGTTATTCATGCACTCAAGGAATGGAGGCATTTCTTACTTGGGAATCGATGTGAAATATATACGGATCACAAGAGTCTCAAATATATTTTCACACAGCCAGAACTAAACTTACGGCAATGATGTTGGTTGGAATTGGTAAAGGATTATGATGTTGGTATCCATTACCATCCAGGGAAGGCAAATGTAGTGGCCGATGCTCTTAGTCGGAATCCCAACTCCGACGAAAACAAACCGCACAGCTTGAGGCCCGAATTCCAACAAGAATTTGCCAAGCTCAACTTGATGATGGTAGCAGAAGGCACCATATCAAACTTGGAAATAAAGCCCGACCTTGTGGAGAGGATTAAAGAAGCTCAGCCTGGTCACCCCAGTATTGAAGGAATTAAAAGAAAGGTGAGTATGGGCAAGGCCTCGGAGTTCATCATAGGCGATGATGGAATATTACGGTACGAAAACAGACTCTGTGTGCCAAACATAGAAGACCTCAAACAGCAGATCCTAGCTGAAGCACACACCACTCCATATTCAATCCACCCTGGAGGAACCAAAATGTATAAGGATATTTAGGAAAGATTTTGGTGGCACGGTATGAAGAGGGACATAGCCACATTCGTTGCATGTTGCGATTCCTGTCAACGCATAAAAGCTGAGCATCAGAGACCAGCCGGACTACTGCAACCAAACAAAATACCTGAGTGGAAATGGGATGAAATCGGGATGGATTTTATTGTCGGACTACCTCGATCACGACACGGGAATGATGCCATATGGGTCATCACCGATAGATTAACCAAGGTGGCACATTTTATTCCAGTGAAGACAACCTTCAACACTCAGAAGCTTGCCAGGATTTATATTTCCCGTATAGTTTGTCTGCATGGAGTCCCAAAGACTATAATATCTAACCGAGGCACTCAATTTGTCTCGAAATTCTGGGATCATTTACAACAGGCTCTGGGAACTCAATTGGCCTTCAGTACCGCCTACCATCCTCAGACTGATGGACAGACTGAACGCGTAAACCAAATTTTAGAAGACATGCTGAGAGCATGTGTCCTCACCTATGGAACCAGTTGGGAGGAAAGTCTGCCATATGCCGAGTTCGCATACAACAACAGCTACCAGGCCAGCCTGCGAATGGCACCTTTTGAAGCCCTATACGGACGGAGGTGTCGTACCCCGCTAAATTGGTCAGAGACCGGAGACAGCCATATCTTCGGGCCGGACATGCTCAAAGAAGCCGAGGAAAAAGTCAAGCTAATCGGGGACCGACTCAAGACCGCTCAAAGCCGACAGAAGAGTTATTACGATCAGAAACATCGTGGGGTCAATTTTGAACCCGGTGAATTTGTGTACCTATGAGTATCACCCATGAGGGGACTGCAACGGTTTAAGATTAAAGGAAAGTTAGCACCCAGATTCATTGGACCATTCTGCATAGTGGCACGAAGAGGCACTGTAGCCTACCAGCTAGACTTACCCGAAGACTTGTCCGACATTCACGACGTGTTCCACGTCTCGCAATTAAGGAAGTGCGTAAGCAACCCAGAGAAACAAGTATCCCATGAAAACATTGACGTGCAGCCAGACCTCACTTATCGGGAACGTCCCGTAAGAATATTAGAGGAGTCTGAAAGGAGGACCCGACAGAAGACCATCAACTTTTTCAAAGTCCAATGGAGCAATCACACCGACAGTGAAGCAACTTGGGAGAGAGAGGATTTTCTTCGGACAGAGCATCCACACTTATTTAAGGATCAGCTGAAATCTCGGGGACGAGATTTTTCCTAAGGGGGTAGGTGTTGTGACACTCCAAAATTTTAATTTGGTTTTCATCAAAAAATTTGCTGGATTTTTAAAAGAGGGATTTTAAAAAAAAATTCTTTTCCAGAAATCCTTCCTCTTAAAAACTTCCTTTCCTTTGGCAAGGATTTTCTTTTCCCTTTCAAATTTGGTGTTGAAGTTTTGGGAGCTTTTCCTTCTGGTTGTTACCCTCTCAAACTTTTTCATTTTCATTTAAAATAAAGAAACCCTAGGAGTTTTGGGACTTCTTTCTTTTTGAAACCACCCATGGTTTTACCATGTCTCCTATAGTAAATCTTCTCAAAACCCCTCTCTCCACCTTTGAGCAATTTAAATCCTCTGTCTCAACAAGTCCAAACAAGTTTTTGGATTTTATTTCAATTGTTTTATCTCCCAAAACATTTCTGCCAATTATTTTGAGCCTAAGTGATTTTCAAAGCAAGTGCCATTTTGCCTTTGAGTTTTTGTCCCAAACCAACTTCCCTGGATTGTCTTTAGTACCCACAACCTAGAACCATCTTGATCCACTCTTCTTCTTTTCAAAAATTTCAAATTTCACTCACTGCAAGTTTGGACCAGATTTGCCAAATTTGGTGAAATTCATATCTACACTCCTCCAAAAATTCCACCAAAAATCATGCAGCCTACTAGAGCAATGAGAAGCCACTCCACCAAATTTTAGCTCAAGGAAAAATCCCTAGATGCCAAAAGCATTCTGTCGAACACCTGAGCTGCATGTTCTTTGCATTTTCAGTAAAGTTCAGTAAAATTCAGTTTTACAGTGTCGTTTTCTTCAGAGTTCAGTCACAAGCTCACAGTACGCTTGGCTCGATGCTCGCAGCCCCTCCCTCTTGTCCGGAGCTTCACACGCGTGCGTGGAGCCTTCTTGGCGTCGGTGGCGCGCTGGCCCGCCCTCGCCGGCGTCTTCTGCGGCGTCGGGACCTCCCGTGGCGGCCGACAGAAGGCACACCACGGCAGAACGCCGTTCAGCGCTGCCCAAGCCATCTGGTAGCTCCGCGTGGCCGTCTCCCTTGCCAGCACACGCGTGCAGCACCGCCGCCGTGGCCTGGCACGCGCAGGGCGCGCTCCCTGCCGCCGACGTGCCGCACGGCCGTTCCGTTGGGACAGGCCGTAAAACCCCCTCCCGTGCTGAGCTGGACCCTGGAATGGCACCACTACTCCACCTAGGCGATGCCCAAACTCCTAATTCCACTGCCCAACCGCAGCGCCACCGTAATCGCTCGCCGGGCTTATCCCGTTCACGGCAACCGCCTCGGGCCGGCTATATATAACGCCCCCAAGCTCCCTCTCGCCCCTGCACACCTCCAGCACCTCACTGGACCCCGACCAGCAACTAGAAGAGCCTCGAGGGGCCCTTCTTCCTCGACTCCGGCCGCCTCGCTCCGCCTCGGCCTTCAGCTCGATTCACTCCGGTGAGGCCACCTCCGACGCCCAAACCTCATCCGTAGCCTTCTCTCACACCCAGTACTCTAACCCCCTCATCAATTTGGCCTTTGCAGTCCTCTCCGACGAGCTCCGTCCACGCCCGAACCACCGTCCGCCGGAATTGAGACCGCCGTCGACGTGGTGCTCCCCGGCGACCAACACCACCACCCACCGTTGCGGAAGGACACGGTGAGCACGTTGATAACCTCCGATCCCCTTACCTCGCCGTGGATCGCCGCCGGCGACCACCGCAGCCCTCGGGCGCCGACGAGCCTCGTCCCTCCCATTTGAAAGTTTAAACATGACAAGTGGGACCCGTTGTCAGCCTCTCTGTCCTTTCTAAACGAAGCGTTTTCTGAAAACGCCTTCTGCCAAATGCGCTTTCCCTCTGGGCTGGCGTAGTTTCTGCCGAAGCGTTTTCTGTTTTTATAAGCTAGCCCCTGGAAACTTTCTGTTTCATTACAGATAAGTCCCTAGACAAAAACCTTTATAACTTTTAAACAGAATAGTATTTTTGATTGATTCTTTTTCTGTCCTCTTCAAAATTTTGTCTAGTTTTTTATCATGTTTAATTGAAAAATATTTGGTATAACTTTCTGTGCACCTCTTGGTATTTACGATAGCGCATGTATTTCTTTATACCGTAGATACCGAAGGAGGTAACGGAGCCGCGAACTTCACCGAGCTAGGCTCCGACTACTCCGAACCAGGCAAGCATGTTTGAATTTTTGATATGATGAGTGTCTTGGCATGTTTTGCATTTTTGTTAGTCTCATGGCATGTTGATGAGCATACCGATGAACGTTATTTCCATGCATTGTCGAGGTAAGTGAGTTCGATGAACCATAAGTGGATGGATGCGAATATGAATGGCCATGTGTTGGCATGAGGATGGGTAAGATGGCAGTGTTGTAGCATGCCAGTCTTATGCCAGGCTAAGTGACTGCAGTGTCAAGCCGTATAGGTCCAGTTCCTCCCATTTCCTTCCCTGTACTACCACATGTTTTCCGCAAGGAATATGGTTTAGTAAGTTGCGAACCGCGTTCCTGGTACACACCAAAAGGAGAGGCCGGGATGATGGTTCCATGGCCCTGGATTAAAGCCAGTCATCCGGTCAGGGGGCATGGGTGTTTCCGGTTGGGACCGAGAGGGGGGCACCCCTTAGAGCGCGCGTATATAAATTTGATCCCATGCCATTCGAGATTGTGATCTCCCCGTCTCAAAAGTTTTTCTTGGACGATGTCTAGGGTGATTCCTAGCATCGAGAGTAGGATGGGTGTGTACTGGTTAGCTGTGTTTCTTCCGAAATACCGTAAACGGAACTAGTCCTTCGTGACTACGGAAATCCGTTGGCTGTGGGAAATTTTTGTACAAACTCTGCAGAGTCATATATTCCTTGAATCATCTATTCTATGTTCAAGATCAGTATCATCTTATCCTGACAAGTGCCATTTTTGATGACAGAGACTCCGGTGAATCGTATGAGTGCTAATTCCGGCTAAATGATTATTCCTGTGGATGGACTAACCCATTTAATTTCATGAATTGAATGTTGATTATGAGTATTATTTACTTGTGAATAAAAGCCCTTTCTGTGATGTCGCTCAGACGTCCGATTGTGGCATTTCCTTTAAAAGCCCTTTCTGTGATGTCGCTCAGACGTCCGACTGTGGCATTTCCTTTAAAAGCCCTTTCTGTGATGTCGCTCAGACGTCCGACTGTGGCATTTCCTTTAAAAGCCCTTTCTGTGATGTCGCTCAGACGTCCGACTGTGGCATTTCTTTTAAAGCCCTTTCTGTGATGTCTCTTAGACGTCCGACTGTGGCATTTCTTTTAAAGCCCTTTCTGTGATGTCGCTTAGACGTCCGACTGTGGCATTTCTTTTAAAGCCCTTTCCGTGATGTCGCTTAGACGTCCGACTGTGGCATTTCTTTTAAAGCCCTTTATGTGATGTCGCTCAGACGTCCGACTATGGCATTTCTTTTAAAGCCCTTTCCGTGATGTCGCTTAGACGTCCGACTGTGGCATTTCTTTTTAAAGTTCCTTCTATTTATTTGTTCACCTTTCGAGGCGTCGCTTCAGACACCCGATCGGTTTTCATTTATGTTTTGTTGGGATTTCAGGCGGATTACCGCCGTTTTCCCTTTTTACTTACTTCGTTATGCCAATTTTTGAATTTACATTGGTGAATTAATCGTGACGCATTCATGCATGCATTTGTTATATCTTACGTCCGAACTGTCTTGCGAGTACTTTCAAAGTACTCACTGGCTTGTTGATTTGGCCAGATGCTGACGAAGGCGATCTCATGGATGAAGAGTTCGATAGCGAGTCCGACGCCTAGAGGAATCCCAGTCAGTCTCGTGCGACCCTGGATTTGGTCACTATATTATATCCGCTTCCGCTACAGAATAAATTCATTGAGCCTCACCTTGACGCTCGATGAGAGGCCAGTTTTAGAGTCATGTATCTCACTCCCCGCTGTGTTTTTCCACCACCGCCCTATCCTCGAGTCAGTAGTATGCCTCCACACCACTGTGTCATGTCCGCCTTTATGTATAATTATTGGCGTGCTTGTAATAATTTGGTTGAGCAACCGTAGCTCGACCCTGTAATATATTTTATGTTACTGGCTTATTGTATCAAGAGATTGTCCACCGGTAAGGAGAATTTTTTTTTCATACTGGACACAAAAGATTGGTTTCTCAATAAATATTTTTATTGGAAAACCGGTCGTGACAGCCAGAAATCCTTCTTGCTACCTCTTGAGCACTGCGTTGGTTTTCCCTTGAAGAGGAAAGGGTGATGCAGCAAAGTAGCGTAAGTATTTCCCTCAGTTTTTGAGAAGCAAGGTATCAATCCAGTAGGAGGCCACACGCAAGTCCCTCGTACCTACACAAACAAATAAGAACCTCGCAACCAACGCAATAAAGGGGTTGTCAAGCCCTTCACGGTCACTTACGAGAGTGAGATCTAATAGAGATGATAAGATAATTTTTTTGGTATTTTTATGATAAAGATTAAAAGTAAAGATTGCAAAATAAACGGTAATAGAAATAACTTGTTGACAGGAGATTAATATAATGGAGAATAGACCCCGGGGGCCATAGGTTTCACTAGTGGCTTCTCTCAAGATAGCATAAGTATTACGGTAGGTGAACAAATTACTATCGAGCAATTGATAGAAAAGAGAATAATTATGAGAATATCTAGGCATGATCATGTATATAGGCATCACGTCCGTGACAAGTAGACCGACTCCTGCCTGCATCTACTACTATTACTCCACACATCGACCGCTATCTAGCATGCATCTAGAGTATTAAGTTCATAAGAACATAGTAACGCATTAGGTAAGATGACATGATGTAGAGGGATAAACTCAAGCAATATGATATAAACCCCATCTTTTTATCCTCGATGGCAACAATACAATACGTGTCGTTTCCCTTTCTAACACTGGGATCGAGCACCACAAGATTGAACCCAAAGCTAAGCACTTCTCCCATTGCAAGAAATATCAATCTAGTAGGCCAAACCAAACTGATAATTCGAAGAGACTTGCAAAGATAACCAATCATACATAAAATATTTTAGAGAAGAATCAAATATTGTTCATAGATAGACTTGATCATAAACCCACAATTCATCGGATCTCGACAAACACACCGCAAAAAGAGTTACATCAAATAGATCTCCAAGAAGATCAGGGAGAACTTTGTATTGAGATTCCAAGAGAGAGAAGAAGCCATCTAGCTAATAGCTATGGACCCGAAGGTCTGAAGTAAACTACTCACACATCATCGGGGGGGCCATGGAGTTGATGTAGAGGCCCTCCGTGATCGATGCCCCCTCTGGCGGAGCTCCGGAAAAGACCCCAAGATGGGATCTCTTGGGTACAGAAGGTTGCGGAGGTGGAAATAGGGTTTCGTGGTGCTCATGGATGTTTTCGGGGTATATGAACATATATAGGAGGAAGAAGTAGGTCGGTGGATCCACGAGGGGCCACAAGGGAGGAGGGCGCGCCCAGGGAGGTACGCGCCCCCTGCCTCGTGGCCACCTCGTTGGTTGCTTGACGTATACTCCAAGTCCTCTGGATCACGTTTGTTCCAAGAATCACGCTCCCGAAGGTTTCATTCCGTTTGGATTCCGTTTGATATTCCTTTTCTGTGAAACACTGAAATAGGCAAAAAACAACAATTTGCACTGGGCCTTGGGTTAGTAGGTTAGTCCCAAAAATAATATAAAAGTGTAAAATAAAGCCCATTAACATCCAAAACAGATAATATAATAGCATCGAACAATCAAAAATTATAGATACGTTGGAGACGTATCAATGGGCAAACTTTGTGATGTTTGACTTTTCAGTAAATCATTATGCTATGGACCGAAGAGATTTCCTAAGTCAAGAGAGATCAAGTGCGTGTGAAGGAGAATGAGTGAGTGTGCAAAAAGAGTATGTGTGTGAAAGAGAAAGGGACAACAAACGATAAATTAGAGAGAGTGTGTATGTGTTCATTTCTTATGCAAACATATCACGCATGCATCTCCGAGATAGAAAAGTGAGGTGAGGAGATACACGAAGATAGCTAGTGTGTGATTGTTTGAGAGACACCCCTATAGTGTTGGGGAACGTAGTATTTCAAAAAAAATCCTACAATCACGCAAAATCTATCTAGAAGATGCATAGCAACGAGAGGGGAGAGTGTGTCCGCGTACCCTCGTAGACCGAAAGCGGAAGCGTTAAGTAACACAGTTGATGCAGTCGAACGTCTTTGCGATCCAACAGATCAAGTACCGAACGCACGACACCTCCACGATCTGCACATGTTCAGCTCGATTGGGCCTAGGGGCGCGCGTGCCACACCTGGCCGCCTCCTCCTCTCTTCCACTATGGCCCATCAAAGCCCATTAACTCCCTGGGGGGTTCCGGTAACCCCCCGGTACTCCGGAAAATGCCCGAACCTATCTGAAACCTTTCCGGTGTCCAAACATAACCATCCAATATATCAATCTTTATGTCTCGACCATTTCGAGACTCCTCATCATGTCCGTGATCACATCCGGGACTCCGAACAACCTTCGGTACATCAAATCACATAACTCACAATACATATTGTCATCGAACGTTAAACGTGCGGACCCTACGGGTTCGAGAAGAAGACAGACGCGGATGGTAATGTGACCATCTATAAAGCTCGGCTTGTCACTAAGGGTTGTCGACAAGTTCAAGGGGTTGACTACGATGAGACTTTCTCACCGGTAGCGAAGCTAAAGTCTGTCCGAATCATGTTAGCAATTGTCGCATTCTATGATTATGAGATATGGCAAATGGACGTCAAAACGGCATTCCTTAATGGTTTCCTTAAGGAAGAATTGTATATGATGCAGCCGGAAGGTTTTGTCGATCCTAAGAATGCTGACAAGGTATGCAAGCTCCAGCGCTCGATTTATGGGCTGGTGCAAGCCTCTCGGAGTTGGAGCATTCACTTTGATGAGATGATCAAAGCGTTTGGGTTTACGCAGACTTATGGAGAAGCTTGCGTTTACAAGAAAGTGAGTGGGAGCTCTGTAGCATTTCTCATATTATATGTAGATGACATACTTTTGATGGGAAATGATATAGAACTCTTGGACGGCATTAAGGCCTACTTGAATAAGAGTTTTGAATGAAGGACCTTGGAGAAGCTGCATATATATTAGGCATCAAGATCTATAGAGATAGATCAAGACGCCTCATAGGTCTTTCACAAAGCACATACCTTGATAAGATATTGAAGAAATTCAATATGGATCAGTCTAAGAAGGGGTTCTTGCCTGTGTTACAAGGTGTGAAATTGAGCTCAGCTCAATGTCTGACCACGGCAGAAGATATAGAAGAGATGAGTGTCATCCCCTATGCCTCAGCCATAGGTTGTATTATGTATGCCATGCTGTGTACCAGACCTGATGTAAACCTTGCCGTAAGTTTGGTAGGAAGGTACCAAAGTAATCCCGGCAAGGAACACTGGACAGCGGTCAAGAATATCCTGAAGTACCTGAAAAGGACTAAGGAAATGTTTCTCGTTTATGGAGGTGACGAAGAGCTCGTCGTAAAAGGTTACGTCGACGCTAGCTTCGACACAGATCTGGATGACTCTAAGTCACAAACCGGATACGTGTATATTGTGAATGGTGGGGCAGTAAGCTGGTGCAGTTGCAAGCAAAGCGTCGTGGCGGGATCTACATGTGAGGCGGAGTACATGGCAGCCTCGGAGGCAGCGCATGAAGCAATTTAGGTGAAGGAGTTCATCACCGACCTAGGAGTCATACCCAATGCGTCGGGGCCGATCAAGCTCTTTTGTGACAACACTGGAGCTATTGCACTTGCCAAGGAGCCCAGGTTTCACAAGAAGACCAGGCACATCAAGCGTCGCTTCAAATCCATTTGTGAAAATGTTCAAGATGGAGACATAGATATTTGTAAAGTACATACGGACCTGAATGTAGCAGATCCGTTGACTAAACCTCTCCCTAGAGCAAAACATGATCAACACCAGAATTCCATGGGTGTTCGATTCATCACAATGTAACTAGATTATTGACTCTAGTGCAAGTGGGAGACTGTTGGAAATATGCCCTAGAGGCAATAATAAAAGCATTATTATTATATTTCCTTGTTCATGATAATTGTCTTTATTCATGCTATAATTGTGTTATCCGGAAATCGTAATACATGTGTGAATGATAGACACCAACATGTCCCTAGTAAGCCTCTAGTTGACTAGCTTGTTGATCAACAGATAGTCATGGTTTCCTGACTATGGACATTGGATGTCATTGATAACGAGATCACATCATTAGGAGAATGATGTGATGGACAAGACCCAATCCTAAACATAGCACAAGATCGTATAGTTCGTTTGCTAGAGTTTTCCAATGTCAAGTATCCTTTCCTTAGACCATGAGATCGTGTAACTCCCGGATACCGTAGGAGTGCTTTGGGTATACCAAACGTCACAACGTAATTGGGTGACTATAAAGGTATACTACGGGTATCTCCGAAAGTGTCTGTTGGGTTGACACGGATCAAGGCTGGGATTTGTCACTCCGTATGACGGAGAGGTATCATTGGGCCCACTCGGTAATGCATCATCATAATGAGCTCAAAGTGACCAAGTGTCTGGTCACGGGATCATGCATTACGGTACGAGTAAAGTGACTTGTCGGTAACGAGATTGAACGAGGTATTGGGATACCGACGATCAGATCTCGGGCAAGTAACATACCGATTGACAAAGGGAATTGTATACGGGGTTGCTTGAATCCTCGACATCGTGGTTCATCTGATGAGATCATCGAGGAGCATGTGGGAGCCAACATGGGTATCCAGATCCCGCTGTTGGTTATTGACCGGAGAGCAATCTCGGTCATGTCTACATGTCTCCCGAACCCGTAGGGTCTACACACTTAAGGTTCGGTGATGCTAGGGTTGTAGGGATATGTATATGCAGTAACCCGAATGTTGTTTGGAGTCCCAGATGAGATCCCGGACGTCACGAGGAGTTCCGGAATGGTCCGGAGGTAAAGAATTATATATATGAAGTGCTATTTCGGCCATCGGGACAAGTTTCGGGGTCACCGGTATTGTACCGGGACCACCGGAAGGGTCCCGGGGGTCCACCGGGTGGGGCCACCTATCCCGGAGGGCCCCATGGGCTGAAGTGGGAAGGGATCCAGCCCAAAGTGGGCTGGGGCGCCACTTCCCCCTAGGGCCCATGCGCCTAGGGTGGGGGAAACCCTAAAAGAAGAGTCCTAGAAGGGGAAGGCACCTCCTAGGTGCCTTGGGGAGGAGGGATTCCTCCCTTGGCCGCCGCCCCCCTAGGAGATTGGATCTCCTAGGGCCGGCGCCCCCCCTAGGCCCCCTATATATAGTGGGGGGAAGGGAGGACCTCTTACCTTTGCCTTTGGTGCCTCCCTCTCCCTCTCCAACACCTCCTCCTCCTCCATAGTGCTTGGCGAAGCCCTGCCGGAGTACTGCAGCTCCATCACCACCACGCCGTTGTGCTGCTGCTGGAGCCATCTTCCTCAACCTCTCATTTCCCCTTGCTGGATCAAGAAGAAGGAGACGTTACGCTGACCGTACGTGTGTTGAACGCGAAGGTGCCGTCCGTTCGGCGCTAGGATCTCCGGTGATTTGGATCACGTCGAGTACGCCTTCCTAATCCCCGTTCTTTGAACGCTTCCGCGCGTGATCTACAAAGGTATGTAGATGCAATCCGATCACTCGTTGCTAGATGAACTCCTAGATGGATCTTGGTGAAATCGTAGGAAAATTTTTGTTTTCTGCAACGTTCCCCAACAATCTCACCCTAGGGCAGGAGTAACATTACATAATTGGGGTTGACTTAATAATATATTGTATAACATAAAAAATCACGTCCTCTGTTCGAGAGACAAAATTAAGGTTCTCCAATAACTAGGAGCATAAACACACATCATCAATAAGATGAAGAATTAAGCCATCTTCAAATGCTAGTGAAATAAATCCAATAATTTGACTTTAACCTCTTTTGCATCAGTGAGGGCACTCCCAATGAGTTCCTTAACATCAAGATTAAATCCTTCAGAATGATGACTAGCAAGAACATCGACTAAATTGAAAGGTAGCATAAAATAACAACATAATTTAATCACATGTCTCATCAGACACAAGGATGCACAAACAATTATAAAACACTTTGGCACTTAGTTGACGCATTAAACATAAATGCTTAAATTATTATTATTATAAATGACAGATGTCAAATAAATAACAACATAAAAATCAGAATAATTTTATCAACAAATGTCATATAATTACCATCATATTACATATCACATTAGAATTCTCTAAGGTAAATTACATTGCCCGGGGAAGCGATCATAATTTTATCAACACCATTCTAGGCACTTATGTAGCGCATTAAATGACATAAAATGCACCAACGAAAAACATTAATATTTCTCATTAGGCATACTAGCCAAACATTTTTGTGTCGTACGGTGTAGTATGGTGCGGAAAAATGAACCACACAGTTATCAGTATTTTTCTTAAGGTGGCCTAAACCCATTAGTAATGATCACATTATTTAAAAAAGGCCATAAACATGTCATCAACATTAAATTCACACTCAATTAAAATTTTGAAATAAAATATTCAGAAACGTCAATGAGTGATTCACATTAATTTCAACATTGAAATGATACCAGGAAGGTGATCATCGTAAAAGGTGCCATCAAAATGACATCAACATTAATGTCACATAAAATTTTCCAATTAAAATTTCTTGTTGGTTTCATTTTATTCAGAAAATTTAAACATAATTATAGGAAATTTCAAACTTATTAGTGCATAAACATTATTACAAACTTAACAAACAAACTTAACAAATGCACTCAAACTTCATAAAATGCCTAAATAACATGTTTTGGCCCATAACAACCCATGACTTTCTATTAATATGTTTTATCATCATTAAAGGATTGCCATAAAATGACATAAATATTCATTACATAAAAATGACATAAGCATAATTTACACAACACATTTATGGCGATGATTCAATTTATAACAGTGCAAAAACGTTCTCAGAACAAAAATAGTGTGGAAAATGCACAGAAGAAAATGAAAATAGCGCGGAACATTTTCAGCCCAGGACTTCCAATGGTAGCCTGTTAAATAAGCCAGCCCAGCAGCAGAAATTGGAATTCCCTAGCTGACGCTCACTGCTGCCTCAAACTGTCGGGATATCCAGCGTTGGATCGGCTTGGTCCAGCCCATTAGAAGCGTTCCACCGATCCCGGTTTTGGGAACCTACTGGAAGGTTCCAGCTGGTTTTTCCTGGTTTTGGGAACCTTCTAGTAGGTTCCTAAACCGGTTTTTTCTTCTCCTTCTCTGTTTTTCTTTCTTTCTTTTTTCCTGTTTGTTCATTCTTTTCTCTCTTTTTTCCTGTTCTTTTTTCCTTTTTCATGTTTTTGGAAAAATGTCCTTAAAATTCAAAAAATGTGTTGATTTATCATCAAAATGTACTTTTTCTTTCTCTTCTCTTCTTTTCTTTTTCAAACAATTATAAATTTAAAAAAGTCATTTTTTTTCTAAAAATGTTCGTGTTTTTGAAATTTTGTTCAGAATTTCAAAAACTGTTTGCGATTACAAACTTTGTTTTCATATTCAAAAAATGATCGCAATTACTAATTTTTTTCTCAAATTTCGAAAGTTGTTCGTGTTTCCAAAATTTGTTCACATTTTCAAAAATGTTCAAAAACTTGGAAACTTGTTCACTTATTTAAAAAAATTTCTGGACTTCAAAAATTGTTCATATTTTCAATTTTTGTTATTTTACGAAATTTACTCTCTTTTTTCATAAAAATGTTTGTTTTTTCAAAATTTGTTCTTGTTTTTTCAAAAAAGTTAGGAATTTTCAAAAAAAATCGCATTTAAAAAATGTGCAGATTTTAAAAAATTGTTCATTTTATTTATGCTTTTTGAAAAACAATTGAAATTGTAAAATTTGTTCACATTTTTTAAAGGGCAACGCTATGCGTCGGCCGGTGGATCTTTTTAAAAAATCCGCCGCCTCGCGAGCCGTAGGATCAGGCAGATTTATTGACTGAACGTCATCCTCTATTATTGCAACATAGGTCGTGCTGCGGAAAATTTCTATAACACGGGTCATGTTACGGAAATTTTTGCAACATAGGTCAAGTTGCATATCCTTATTTTTGCATCAGAGGTCTGTTGCAAAATAATTATTTTTGCAACAAACGCTCTGTTACAGTTTTTTCGGCAACAGACACTAGTAGAAAACAGGGCTATGGTCCAGGCCGGCTCAGCCCATTAGTCCCGGTTCAGTCTAGAACCGGGACTAATGTGAGCATTGGTCCCGGTTCGTGCGGCTAAGGCATTAGTCCCGGTTCATCTAGACCTTTTGGTCCCGGTTGGTGGGATGAACCGGGACCAATGGGCCTCGTTCCTGGCCCACAACCATTGGTCCCGGTTCGTGCCACAAACCGGGACTAAAGATTAGACCTTTAGTCCCGGTTTAAGGCACGAACCGGGACTAATGGGGATGAGACCTTTAGTCCCGGTTCGTGCCACGAACCGGTACTAAAGGTCCCATTTCAGTTTCAAACTATACCCCCCCTGGATCGCCTTTTCAGTTTTAAAAAAAATAAAAGAAAATGATGGAAATGTCAAAAAAATAAAAGAAAATAAGTTTCACATGTGATATGTGGTCTAGTTGTTGGGAAAATTTACAAATATGAATTTCGAATTTATTTACAAAATCTCTCTGGAATTTGTAAAATGGGCATAACTTTTGCATACGAACTCGGATGAAAAAGTTTTTTATATGAAAAATCATCTACTCGAAAAATTACATCCAATGGAGACCGCCTACGGCCTGTTTGCAAATTTCTAGAATCCTCAAATTCCAAAAGGAAAAAAAGTTATGCTCAAATTTCAGTTTTTTTAAATTTCAGTTTTTTTAAATACTTATTCAAGAAGTATTAGTGTTACTAAATAATTATTCAAGAATATTAGTGTTATTAAATAATTATTTCACCTTTTTTGAATTTTGGTCAAATCTGGTCAAACTATGGTCAAACTATGGTCAAACAATGGTCAAACTACTTATTCAAAAATATTAGTGTTACTAAAAAATTATTGTTTTTTAGAACAATAGTTTTAAACTCAAACAGTGAAATATGTGACTTCATGCTCAAGCTAAATTCCTGAGGGTTAATAGGATTGACATCTTACTATTGTCAGGAAAACAACAAGTGCAGACTTGGAAATGAGGGAGAATAGAACCCGGAAGTTAAGCGTGCTCAGGCTGGAGTAGTGAGAGGATGGGTGACCGTTCGGGAAGTGAGACGATTTGGAATGATGAGGGGTGATTAGAGATTAAATTGAGCAGTGATGAGGGGTGATTAGAGATTAGAGGTTAAAATAATTCAGAAATTTGAAAATAAAAAATTTCAAAAAAATTTCAAAAAAAAATCAGGAAATTTTCTTTAGTACCGGTTGGTGTTACCAACCGGGACTAAAGGTGGACCGGCCACGTGGAGGGCCTTTAGTCCCGGTTCTGGATTGAACCGGGACTAAAGGGGGGAGGTATTAGTACCAACACTTTAGTCCCGGTTCCCGAACCGGGACTAAAGGCCCTTACAAACCGGGACTATAGGCCCTTTTTCTACCAGTGAGAGGCCTTGTTTCAAAAAAGAAATTGCAACGGATCCGACGAATTGAGCGACTAAGCGTCACCCTTTTATCATTGCAACATAGGTCATATTGTGGGAAATGTTCCCGAACCGGGACTAAAGGCCCTTACAAACCGGGACTATAGGCCCTTTTTCTACCAGTGAGAGGCCTTGTTTCAAAAAAGAAATTGCAACGGATCCGACGAATTGAGCGACTAAGCGTCACCCTTTTATCATTGCAACATAGGTCATATTGTGGGAAATTTCTGCAACACGAGTCATGTTGCAGAAATTTTTGCAAGATTTTTTTTGCAACAGAGGCCTTGTTGCAATTTAGTTTTTTTTGCAACAGAGGTCTTGTTTCATTTTTTTGCAACAGAGGTCTTGTTGCAATTTAGTTTTTTTGCAACAACGGTCTCGCTTTAAACTTAATTTTTCTGAAACAGAAGTCTTGTTGCAGTATTTACTGCAACAGAGACCTTGCTGCGGAAACTCATCGTAGTGGACATTAGCAGCGTGCAGTGGCCACGTTGACCGAAAGAAAGAAAAAAGACCGCTCCTTCGGGACACGTGCCGTACGGACGAGTCGGCGAATGCTCGCATGCGATCCGCCGATAGAAGCCAAGCATTTTTCTAAAAAACTGAACCATAGAAGCACTTTGCAACACTAACCTATTGATTTTGCTGAAGCCACATCTCCAAAGACGCACAGGATACGCCGTTGGAAAAAGCAGCTATGTGGTGTCGTACATGGCAGCAGTGCACGAAGTGGAGGAAATATGCCCTAGAGGCAATAATAAAGTTATTATTTATTTCCTTATATCATGATAAATGTTTATTATTCATGCTAGAATTGTATTAACTGGAAACATGATACATGTGTGAATACATAGACAAACAAAGTGTCACTAGTATGCCTCTACTAGACTAGCTCGTTAATCAAAGATGGTTATGTTTCCTAGCCATAGACATGAGTTGTCATTTGATTAATGGGATCACATCATTAGGAGAATGATGTGATTGACTTGACCCATTCTATTAGCTTAGCACTTGATCGTTTAGTTTGTTGCTATTGCTTTCTTCATGACTTATACATGTTCCTGTGACTATGAGATTATGCAACTCCCGTTTACCGGAGGAACACTTTGTGTGCTACCAAACGTCACAACATAACTGGGTGATTATAAAGGTGCTCTACAGGTGTCTCCAAAGGTACTTGTTGGGTTGGCGTATTTCGAGATTAGGATTTGTCACTCCGATTGTCGGAGAGGTATCTCTAGGCCCACTCGGTAATACACATCACTTAAGCCTTGCAAGAATTGCAACTAATGAGTTAGTTGCGGGATGATGTATCACGGAACGAGTAAAGAGACATGCCGGTAACGAGATTGAACTAGGTATTGAGATACCGACGATCGAATCTCGGACAAGTAACATACCGATGACAAAGGGAACAACGTATGTTGTTATGGGGTTTGACCGATAAAGATCTTCGTAGAATATGTAGGAGCCAATATGAGCATCCAAGTTCCGCTACTGGTTATTGACCGGAGACATGTCTCGGTCATGTCTACATAGTTCTCGAACCCGTAGGGTCCGCACGCTTAAAGTTTGATGACGGTTATATTATGAGTTTATGTGTTTTGATGTATCGAAGGTAGTTCGGAGTTCCGAATGTGATCACGGACATGACAAGGAGTCTCGAAATGGTCGAGACATGAAGATTGATATATTGGAAAACTATATCCGGACACCGGAATGGTTCCGGGGGTTATCGGATATATACCGGAGTACCGGGGGTTACCGGAACCCTCCCGGAGGTTAATGGGCCCCATGGGCCCAATTGGTGGAAGAGGAGAGGCGGCCAAGGGGTAGCCGCGCCCCCCCTCCCAAGTCCGAATTGGACTAGGAAGGGGGCGGCGCCCCCCCCCCTTTCCTTTCTCCCTCTTTCTCCTTCCCTCTCCTCTCCTACTCCAACATGGATAGGGGGAGGCCTACTCCCGGTGGGAGTAGGACTCCTCATGGGGCACGCCAAGGATGGCCGGCTCCCTCCCCCTCCTCTACTCCTTTATATACGGGGAGGGAGGCACCCCCTAGAGACACAACAATTGATATCTTGATCTCTTAGCCGTGTGCGGTGCCCCCCTCCACCATATTCCACCTCGATCATATCATAGTGGTGCTTAGGCGAAGCCCTGCATCGGTAGCATCATCATCACCGTCACCACGCCGTCGTGCTGACGGAACTCTAACGTGAAGCTCTGCTGGATCAGAGTTCGCGGGACGTCATCGAGCTGAACGTGTGCTAAACTCGGAGGTGCCGTACGTTCGGTGCTTGGATCGGTCGGATCATGAAGACGTACGACTACATCAACCGCGTTGTGCTAAACGTTTCTGCTTTTGGTCTATGAGGGTACGTGGACACACTCTTCCCTCTCGTTGCTATGCATCACCATGATCCTGTGTGTGCGTAGGAATTTTTTTGAAATTACTACGTTCCCCAACAGTGGTATCAGAGCCTGGTTTTATGCGTTGATGTTGTATGCACGAGTAGAACACAAGTGAGTTGTGGGCAATACAAGTCATACTGCTTACCTGCATGTCATACTTTGGTTCGGCGGTATTGTTGGATGAAGCGGCCCGGACCAACATTACGTGTACGCTTACGCGAGACTGGTTCTACCGATGTTCTTTGCACACAGGTGGCTGGCGGGTGTCAGTTTCTCCAACTTTAGTTGAACCGAGTGTGGCTACGCCCGGTCCTTGAGAAGGTTAAAACAACACTAACTTGACGAACTATCATTGTGGTTTTTATGAGTAGGTAAGAACGGTTCTTGCTCAGCCCGTAGCAGCCACATAAAACATGCAACAACAAAGTAGAGGATGTCTAACTTGTTTTTGCAGGGCATGTGGTGATGTGATATGGTCAAGGCATGATGCTATATTTTATTGTATGAGATGATCATGTTTTGTAACCGAGTTATCGGCAACTGGCAAGAGCCATATGGTTGTCGCTTTATTGTATGCAATGCAATCGCCCTGTAATGCTTTACGTTATCACTAAGCGGTAGCGATAGTCGTAGAAGCATAAGTTGGCGAGACGACAACGATGCTACGATGGAGATCAAAGTGTCGCGCCGGTGACAATGGTGATCATGACGGTGCTTCAGAGATGAAGATCACAAGCACAAGATGATGATGGCCATATCATATCACTTATATTGATTGCATGTGATGTTTATCTTTTATGCATCTTATCTTGCTTTGATTGACGGTAGCATTATAAGATGATCTCTCACTAAATTATCAAGGTATAAGTGTTCTCCCTGAGTATGCACCGCTGCAAAAGTTCTTCGTGCTGAGACACCACGTGATGATCGGGTGTGATAGGCTCTACGTTCAAATACAACGGGTGGAAAATAGTTACACATGCGGAATACTCAGGTTAAACTTGAAGAGCCTAGCATATGCAGATATGGCCTCGGAACACTGAGACCAAAAGGCGAGCGTGAATCATATAGTAGATATGATCAACATAGTGATGTTCACCACTGAAACTACTCCATCTCACGTGATGATCGGACATGGTTTGGTTGATTTGGATCACGTGATCACTTAGAGGATTAGAGAGATGTCTATCTAAGTGTGAGTTCTTAAGTAATATGATTAATTAAACTTAAATTTATCATGAACTTAGTACCTGATAGTTTTTTGCTTGTCTATGTTGATTGTAGATAGATGGCGCGTGTTGTTGTTTCGTTGAATTTTAATGCGTTCCTTGAGAAAGCAAAGTTGAAAGATGATGGTAGCAATTACACGGACTGGGTCCATAACTTGAGGATTATCCTCATTGTTGCACAGAAGAATTACGTCCTGGAAGCACCGCTGGGTGCTAGGCCTGCTGCTGATAACGTTAAGAACGTTTGGCAGAGGAAAGCTGATGACTACTCGATAGTTCAGTGTGCCATGCTTTACGGCTTAGAACCGTGACTTCAACGACATTTTGAACGTCATGGAGCATATGAGATGTTCCAGGAGTTGAAGTTAATATTTCAAGCAAATGCCTGGATTGAGAGATATGAAGTATCCAATAAGTTCTATAGCTGTAAGATGGAGGAGAATAGTTCTGTCATTGAACATATACTCAAAATGTCTGGGTATCATAATCACTTGACTCAACTGGGAGTTAATCTTCCTGTTGATAGTGTCATTGACAAAGTTCTTCAATCACTGCCACCAAGCTACAAAAGCTTCGTGATGAACTATAATATGCAAGGGATGAATAAGACAATTCCCGAGCTCTTCGCGATGCTAAAGGCTGCGGAGGTAGAAATCAAAAAGGAGCATCAAGTGTTGATGGTCAACAAGACCACTAGTTTCAAGAAAAAGGGTAAAGGGAAGAAGAAGGGGAACTTCAAGAAGAATGGCAAACAAGTTGCTGCTCAAGAGAAGAAACCCAAGTCTGGACCTAAGCCTGAAACTGAGTGCTTCTACTGCAAACAGACTGGTCACTGGAAGCGGAACTGCCCCAAGTATTTGGTGGATAAGAAGGATGGCAAGGTGAACAAAGGTATATGTGATATACATGTTATTTATGTGTACCTTACTAATGCTAGCAGTAGCACCTGGGTATTTGATACTGGTTCTGTTGCTAATATTTGCAACTCGAAACAAGGACTACGGATTAAGCGAAGATTGGCTAAGGACGAGGTGACGATGCGCGTGGGAAATGGTTCCAAAGTCGATGTGATCGCAGTCGGCACGCTACCTCTACATCTATCTTCAGGATTAGTTTTAGACCTAAATAATTGTTATTTGGTGCCAACGTTGAGCATGAACATTATATCTGAATCTTGTTTGATGCGAGACGGTTATTCATTTAAATCAGACAATAATGGTTGTTCTATTTATATTAGTAATATCTTTTATGGTCATGCACCCTCGAAGAGTGGTCTATTCTTATTGAATCTCGATAGTAGTGATACACATATTCATAATATTGAAGCCAAAAGATGCAGAGTTGATAATGATAGTGCAACTTATTTGTGGCACTGCCGTTTAGTCATATTGGTGTAAAGCGCATGAAGAAACTCCATACTGATGGACTTTTGGAACCACTTGATTATGAATCACTTGGTACTTGCGAACCGTGCCTCATGGGCAAGATGACTAAAACGACGTTCTCCGGAACTATGTAGCGAGCAACAAATCTGTTGGAAATCATACATACAGATGTATGTGGTCCAATGAATGTTGAGGCTCGCGGCGGGTATCGTTATTTTCTCACCTTCACAGATGATTTAAGCAGATATGGTATATCTACTTAATGAAACATAAGTCTGAAACATTTGAAAAGTTCAAAGAATTTCATAGTGAAGTTGAAAATCATCGTAACAAGAAAATAAAGTTTCTACGATCTGATCGTGGAGGAGAATATTTGAGTTACGAGTTTGGTCTTCATTTGAAACAATGCGGAATAGTTTCGCAACTCACGCCACCCGGAACACCACAGCATAATGGTGTGTCCGAATGTCGTAACCGTACTTTACTAGATATGGTGCGATCTATGATGTCTCTTACTGATTTACCGCTATCATTTTGGGGTTATGCTTTAGAGACGGCTGCATTCACGTTAAATAGGGCACCATCAAAATCCGTTGAGACGACGCCTTATGAACTATGGTTTGGCAAGAAACCAAAGTTGTCGTTTCTTAAAGTTTGGGGCTGCGATGCTTATGTGAAAAAACTTCAACCTGATAAGCTCGAACCCAAATCGGAGAAATGTGTCTTCATAGGATACCCAAAGGAAACTGTTGGGTACACCTTCTATCACAGATCTGAAGGCAAAACGTTTGTTGCTAAATTTGGATTCTTTCTAGAGAAGGAGTTTCTCTCAAAAGAAGTGAGTGGGAGGAAAGTAGAACTTGATGAGGTAACTGTAGCTGATCCCTTATTGGAAAGTAGTTCATCACAGAAACCGGTTCCTGTGACACCTACACCAATTAGTGAGGAAGTTAATGATAATGATCATGAAACTTCAGATCAAGTTGTTACTAAACCTCATAGATCAACCAGAGTGAGATCTGCACCAGAGTGGTACGGTAATCCTGTTCTGGAGGTTATGTTACTAGACCATGACGAACCTATGAACTATGAAGAAGCGATGGTGAGACCAGATTCCGCAAAATGGCTTGAGGCCATGAAATCTGAGATGGGATCCATGTATGAGAACAAAGTGTGGACTTTGGTTGACTTGCCAGTTGATCGGCAAGCCATCAAGAATAAATGGATCTTTAAGAAGAAGACTGACGCTGATGATAATGTTACTGTCTATAAAGCTCGACTTGTTGCAAAAGGTTTTTGACAAATTCAAGGAATTGACTACGATGAGACCTTCTCACTCGTAGCGATGCTTAAGTCTGTCCGAATCATGTTAGCAATTGGTGCATTTTATGATTATGAGATTTGGCAAATGGATGTCAAAAATGCATTCCTGAATGGATTTCTGGAAGAAGAGTTGTATATGATGCAACCGGAAGGTTTTGTCGATCCAAAGGGAGCTAACAAAGTGTGCAAGCTCCAGCGATCCATTTATGGACTGGTGCAATCCTCTCAGAGTTGGAATAAACATTTTGATAGTGTGATCAAAGCATATGGTTTTATACAGACTTTTGGAGAAGGCTGTATTTACAAGAAAGTGAGTGGGAGCTCTATAGCATTTCTAATATTATATGTGGATGACATATTGTTGATTGGAAATGATATAGAATTTCTGGATAGCATAAAAGGATATTTGAATGAGAGTTTTTCAATGAAAGACCTCGGTGAAGCTGCTTATATATTGGGCATCAAGATCTATAGAGATAGATCGAGACGCTTGATTACTTTCACAAAGCACATACCTTGACAAAGTTTTGAAAAAGTTCAAAATGGATCAAGCAAAGAAAGGGTTGTTGCCTGTATTGCAAGGTGTGAAATTGAGTAAGACTCAATGCCCGACCACTGCAGAAGATAGAGAGAAAATGAAAGATGTTCCCTATGCTTCAGCCATAGGCTCTATCATGTATACAATGTTGTGTACCAGACCTGATGTGTGCCTTGCTATTAGTTTAGCAGGGAGGTACCAAAGTAATCCAGGAGTGAATCACTGGACAGCGGTCAAGAACATCCCGAAATACCTGAAAAGGACGAAGGATATGTTTCTCATTTATGGAGGTGACAAAGAGCTCATTGTAAATGGTTACATCGATGCAAGCTTTGACACTGATCCGGACGATTCTAAATCGCAAACTGGATACGTGTTTTTATTAAACGGTGGAGCTGTCAGTTGGTGCAGTTCTAAACAAAGCGTCCTAGCGGGATCTATATGTGAAGCGGAGTACATAGCTGCTTCGGAAGCAGCAAATGAAGGAGTCTGGATGAAGGATTCATATCCGATCTAGGTGTCATACCTAGTGCATTGGGTCCAATGAAAATCTTTTGTGATAATACTGGTGCAATTGCTTTGGCAAAGGAATCCAGATTTCACAAGAGAACCAAGCACATCAAGAGATGCTTCAACTTCATCCGGGATCAAGTCCAGATGGGAGACACAGAGATTTGCAAGATACATACGGATCTGAATATTGCAGACCCGTTGACTAAGCCTTTTCCACGAGCAAAACATGATCAGCACCAAGGCTCCATGGGTGTTAGAATCATTACTGTGTAATCTAGATTATTGACTCTAGTGCAAGTGGGATACTGAAGAAAATATGTCCTAGAGACAATAATAAAGTTATTATTTATTTCCTTATATCATGATACATGTTTATTATTCACGCTAGAATTGTATTAACCGAAAACATGATACATGTGTGAATACATAGACAAACAAAGTGTCACTAGTATGCCTATACTAGACTAGCTCGTTAATCAAAGATGGTTATGTTTCCTAGCCATAGACATGAGTTGTCATTTGATTAACGAGACCACATCATTAGGAGAATGATGTGATTGACTTGACCCATTCCGTTAGCTTAGCACTTGATCATTTAGTTTGTTGCTATTGCTTTCTTCATGACTTATACATGTTCCTATGACTATGAGATTATGCAACTCGCTACTAGAAAAAGGGCTATAGATGATATGGCCACTAATGACGCACCAGACATGTGGTGTGTCACTACTATATAGTAATGGCACACCACACTAATGGCGCACCAGACCAACGGTGCGCCACTAGTAACAATCTTTTTAATATTTTTCCAGAAATACCAATGGCGCACAAGGGAACAGTGCGCCATTACTAGTTTAACTAGTAATAGCGCACCTGCCACACAGTGCGCCACTACTATGTTTTTTGCAAAACTACTATAATGGCGCAGCTCAAACCGACGACCCACCGCACCCTCCCCCGCTCCACCGCCGCCGCCGACCCACTGCACCCTCCCCCGCTCCACCACCGCCGCCGCCGACACCCCGCACCCTCCCCCGCTCCACCGCCGCCGACGACCCCCCGCATCCTCCCCCGCTCCACCGTCACAAATGAATGCAACTAAAAATAAAAAAACAAATTTGATTATATTATCAAATAACAAATTAGATGATATTTTCAAATAACAAATTTAATGAATGCAACAAAAAATAATAAAAAATTGATGATATTTTTTATATTCATAAATATTTTCAAATAACAAATTTGATGACATTCTTTAAAAAATCATTACAGTTTTTATAAAAAATTATTACTATTTCATATTCATTTTCATTTTCTAAAAAAATATTAGATGCAACAAAAAATAATAAAAAATTTACTTATGGCGCACCGCTGGCTCGTGCGCCATTGCTATCTATTTTTTTTACTAATGGCGCACTGCTAGGGGGTGCGCCATTGCTATTAAAAAAAGATTACTAATGGCGCACCTTCAGATGATGCGCCATTGCTATGCATCATCATGATCCTGTATGTGCGTAGGAATTTTTTTGATATTACTACGTTCCCCAACACGAAGTAGTGTGTGCGGCAGTAAAAATCAAACACACATGGATAAGCATCCAGTAAGATACATAGTGTATCCCACGAGGACCGCGCACGTGCAAGGGATGAACGTGGAGACACCGTGTATCACGGGAGAAACGGATCAAGGATCCAACGGCGCAGGGGGTGGCGGACGTGCGCTAAAAATCAGTCGGGTGAAACTAATCATTTCTCTTTTTAAAACTATTTTTATGAAAATGTTCGCTACAGTGTCAGCTAGCAACTGTCTAAGCTGGTTAGCTACAGTACAAATCTCTGCAGGCCGGTCCACTACAGTGCCAGCCTTTTTTTAGAGAAGGCCGGTTGTTATAGTGCGGTCCGCTACAATGTCGATCGCTACAGGCAGGTGCTCCCACTTCACTTGCTGCGTCACAAATGGGTCGGCCCAGTCACGGTGCACACTGTGCAAAGGGGCGACCATTTGACGCAGCGAGCGTGGGAGCTCTTGTGTGACGCTCTTTGCGTCAAGGTGTGACATTTCGTACAGGGGTGACTCACATGGGCCGGCCCATTTGGGGGTCACGAGGTGAAAAACGCGAAAAAGCATCCAGTAAGATACATAGTGTATCTCACGAGGACCACGCATGTGCAAGGGATGGACGTGGAGACATCATGTATCGCGGGAGAAACGGATCAAGGATCCAACGGCGCAGGGGTGGCGAACGCGCGCTAAAATTCAGCCGGGTGAAACTAATCATTTCCCTTTTTAAAACTATTTTTATGAAAATATTCGCTATAGTGTCAGCTAGCAACTGTCTAAGCTGGTTAGCTACCGTACAAATCTCTGCAGGCCGGTCCACTACAGTGTCAACCTTTTTTTTAGAGAAGGCCGGTTGTTATAGTGCGGTCCGCTACAGGCGGATGCTCCCACTTCACTCGCTGCGTCACAAATGGGCCGGCCCAGTCCCGCGCACACTGTGCGAAGGGGCGACCGTGGGAGCTCCTGTGACGCAGCGAGCGTCAAGGTGTGACGCGAAAAAGCAAAATTCACAAGCTCTGCCGTAGGCGGCATTCGAACCCATGACTTCGTACCCATTAAAAGTCCCTGGGAAGGGATCGAACGGAGGACCTCTGGCTTGTAATGAAGGTAGCTAGCGACTGTATAAAATGCTGGTGGCCACAAGGGCAAGACGGGAAGCATGGCTAGAAGGAGTTGCAGGCCCATCTAACGCCATGGCAGAGGAAAAATCGTGGAAAATGCTGTGGAAGACCGAGGTCCCAGGAAAAATTCGAATGTTCTTATGGAGGCTCTCAAAACAGTCGCTTCCAACAAACGATGTTAGAGCACATCGTCATATGTCCGACTCCAATCTTTGTGGCATCTGTGGGGTACGCGATTCATGGCGTCACTCCCTCTTAGAGTGCACAACATCAAGAAGTGTTTGGGCATTGGCTAATATGGAGGTCACGCAAAAAATCACATCAAATAATGAGCCCAATGCCAAACAGTGGCTCTTCACGCTGATGGAGAAGCTAACTCATGAAGAATTTGTTGACATGGCCGTGACACTTTGGGCAATATGGCATGCTCGACGGAAGGCAATACATGAAGCTATTTTTCAGAGTCCCCAAGTGACCCACAGCTTCATAGAGAGGTATCTGAAGGATCTGTCCTTGATCAATATTAAACCGAACACTCAAGCTAGGAATGCCACATCTCTCCAAACAAACACAAGGCCACAAAAACCATCGGCTGGACATTGCAAGATCCATGTGGATGAGGGAGTGCAAGGAAGAAGAGGAGGATCAGCAGCTGCAGTCTGCAGAGATTCGGAAGGGAACTTCTTGGGCAGCTCGGCCCTAGTCTTTGAGGGTTTAACTGATCCGACCACTCTTGAAGCTATTGCATGTCGCGAAGCTCTAGCACTTGCTGAAGATCTACACATACAACATTTTGTTGTAGCATCCGATTGCAAGCAAGTTATCTCAGATATTCAGAGAGGCGGCAGAGGTGCCTACGGGGCGATCGTCAGCGAGATTATTAGTCATTCGAATTCCCTAAATTGTATTTTTTTTCCTTTGAGTCTCGTGCTGTGAACTATGAAGCACATGATCTAGCTAAATTTGCTTTCTCTAGAGGTCCGGGGCGTCATGTTTGGTTTGGCACCCCGCACGACCTGAGACGTATCCCACTTCATATTGCATTTGATGAATAAATAAGGTTTTTACCCATCAAAAAAAAAGCTAGCGACTGTAACACGTGCGAATCTACACCTTATATGGCAACCTGTTCTATATGAACTATAAAGAGCAAACGGATTTAAACTTTTCTGAAATTTTGAACGTGATTTTTTTTGTAAAAGGTAAATATTTTTAGAAACGCGAAACTTTTCAAAATTATGAAAAAATAGAAACTCAAACATTTTGTGAAAGAGCGAACAGTTTTCGGGAGTCTCAACCTTTTTTGAAAAAAGTACAAAATTCAAAGCAATATTTTTTTTGAAATTATGAATAATTTTTAAAAAGACGCAAACATTTCATGAAATCAGGGAAAAAAGAGAAATGAGAGCATTCTCGAAATTGTGAACAAATTTTCCAAAACACGAACATTTTTTTGAATTTGTGAAAAAATTGAAAACATAAACATTTTTTGAATTTATGAACAAATTTGGAAAGCAGGAACATTTTTTAAATTCTCAATTTTTTTTGAATTTGCGAAGATATATCCATGTTTCTTTGTCAACAAAATTTGTAAGTGGGAACATTTTATAAAATTGTTCAGGAACATGTACATTTTGTACTTTTGTGATAAAAATTTGAAAGTGGGAATATTTTTCGAAATTTCTGAACAAAATTTGGAAGTGGGAATAATTTTTGTGTAAGAAAGCGAACAAAAACTTGAAATTCTATTTTTTTTTGTAAAAATCAACATCTATTGATTTGTGGACAAATTTCAAAAATTGTCCCATTTTTCGAAAACTGCAATTTTGTTTGAAATTATGATCATTTTTTTCAAAACATCAGCATTATATGAAATTCCCCGAACATTTTCTAAATTTGCGAGCAAAATTTAAAAACATGAACAACTTTCGAATTACTGAATAAATACGCAAACACGAACACTTTTTCGAAATTGCGAACTTTTTTTGAAATAATGAACATTTTTTCCAAACCACGAACATTTTATCAAATTCCTCGAACAGTTTACAAATTTGCAAACAAAGTTTGGAAATATAAACATCTCTTGAATTTGTGCACAAGCATTGTAAACAGGGAGATCCTGAAATTCATGAACATTTATTGAATTTGTGAACAAAATTATAAAATGCAAACATTTTTTGGAATTTTAAAATTTAATACTTTTTTGAATTTTCGAACTTTTCTTTCATAGAATCAAACAATTTTATACTTCTATACATTTTTGAAATTTCTGAACCAAATTCGAAAACAGAAACGTTTTTGGAGAAAAAGAATAAAAAGGTGAAAATGCAATAAAAACTAAATGAAAAGAAAAATGAAACTGTAAAGATAAAAAACAAAATGAAACAACATAAAATAAAAAAAGGTTTAGGAACATTCTAGAACGTTGCCAAAACCCGAAAAAAAAAACCGGCTGGAAACATCCAGAATGTTCCCGAAACCAAAAAAGGAAACCTTCCCGTACGTCTATAGAATGGGCCGGCCCATTGTGCTCGATAGCGCTGGCTGCGTGTGCGTTTCAGCGACAGTTTGCCGTAACGTGCGGCAAATAGGAAATCCCGCAGAAATTCTCCATAAAGGAATTTTATTTTAGCCAGGCCAGTACACCCTGAGCTGCAGCCCACCACAGCCCACATTCGGCCCGTTAATGCCCGAAGGCCCGCTCGGAGCTGCGCTTCGGTCTCAGCCGTTGGATCGAGCCGACGGCTCCGATCGATCAAACGCTAAGCACCATTTCCCCTCCTCTCCCCGATTTACACGCCTAGAGGCGATCTCGGCGGCGACCCGAGGCACGCCGGCCATGGCGGTGCGGCAGCCCCGTTCGTCGGAGCAGCGTGCCTGGCCTCAAGGCCGCGCGCTCCTCTGCCAAACGGTGCTAGCCGTGTTGAGCACATGCGAGATCCGAAGCCTGTTCGCGCCGGCAACGCGCACGATGCGCTCGGCGGCGAGGTGGGGAGATGAACGCCGGCGCCTGTCGTTTGGTGGTCTACGACGAAGTGTGCGGCGCAGGGGCCACACAACACTCGCGTCCGATTGGGCGGCGCCGCTAGCCATTTTTTCCCGTGGGTTATCAAGAGAGACGGCGGCGTCGTAGCGTCAGTAGGTAAGCCCCAAATCCCTTTCTCTTAATCTTAATTTCATCATTTTGGGCTTCAAAACTTTGCGATTTGGATTTGCAAATTGGGGAATTGCCATCCAGGGTTAGTGTTTCGGATTGGGGAAATATTTTGTTGATTCCTTAACATTCAATTCTAACCGAGTAGATTAAATATTCATAATTATCTTATCAGCACTGACCATTAGCAATTATAGCCTTAACCGAAACAATAAACGACTAAAACATGATCAATGGCTTTAATACTGTATGACCATTAAACATGCAATTATCATAACTGAGGGTAAAGAGGAAGTCATGATCATCAACTGAAAGCCAGTAACGTCTAAATGCTTTGAAGCGGTGGGGGTAGTGATCTTGAAGACGAAGCACCGGGTCACCGGCAATGCGGCTACCCTTGTTGTCAGGCCAGAAACCACCTCGTGGACTTATCCCTGCAGTATATGTTACTGCTGCTGCCAATGTAGCAGCAACTAGAAACTGTGGTTCCGCCCCAGTGCCTCCTCTTTACCATGGAGAGAAGCATCTGGATCATCTCTTGTGTTGTGCCTTCTGCTGAAAAAATTTGTGCTATATAGAATCCTCCCAGAACCTCTGGATATCCCTGAATATTTCTCGAAGCCATTCAGGCACGAGATGCTGGAAGAACTCTACATTAAATGCGACATATGTGAAGATGCCAACAAGTAATACGCAAATGTAAACGGATGTTCTGACCTCCCTGTATCTCCCAGCAGCATAGGCCCGCATAAGTCCCAGCAGGTCAAGCAACAGCGCGAACTGCAGCGAATGGAGCCAAATTGCATGCCTGTACAACTCCCTGACCAGAAATCGGATCAGAACAATGAGTGATGTCATGAACGCCGTTGTGTTGCAGTAGAAGAACACCTTGTACCGCCTGGTGTGGCTAAAAAACATGACAATGTCACTGCGAAGGTACCCTTGCTGGTTATCTGGCCAGAGCATTGATTACTAGTCGAGACTAGTCGATATATACTATATATATATATATATATAGGGATTGGGAGGGGACAAGTGTACTAGCCGCCCACCCCGCAGTCCGTGGGAGTGAAAATTTCGTCCACTAGGTTTCCAGCTCGCTCTGAGCCGCCTCGCCTGGGAGTCTGGTAAGAGGCATCACCAGCACCCATTATCCCACCGGCGCCGCCACCCACCACCACATCTCCGCCCATGCGCTCTGGCCCTTTCCCTCCATTGCTTCTGCTCTCTCTGGATCTGCTTGTTCGCCAGGTTGCAGCAAGCAAGCAAGCATAGTAATTTATCCCTTCTCTCCTTCCCTTCTTTGATTTGATTTCCCGCCCCCCGCCGGAGATATTCCTGCAAGAAGCCAACTAGGAGCAAGGATCCAGCATGGAAATATGCTTATTGGCCTGATCTGCAGGACAAATTGACGCTCCAATGTACTTTGTATAGTATATATTACTCCCTCCGTCCCAAAATAAGTGTCTTAACCTTAGTACAATTTTGTACTAAAGTTAGTACAAAGTTGAGACACTTATTTCGGGACGGAGGGAGTACATATTAATACTAGGTTTTAGTAATTGATTACTGCAAGTTGTGTGCTACAGTACCATGTTGACTAATCCAGCAGTAGTCTAGACTAGACACGATTAGTCTATGAGCCTCAACTTTCGAACGACTCGTCGACTCGTAAACGTTGGGCCAGAGACCACCTGGTTGTGCCAGCCCCGCCCCCCGCCTGGTAGGTAATGGTGGCAGATAAAGTTGCCAGCAGGATCAAGTACTTCCTCAGCTTCCGTAGAAGCTCTGCTTCATCAGAACCACTCGGTGTTAGGTCATCATACCGGTGTTGTTGCTGACTTGTGGTATTGTGAGGTTCATGATCATTACCAGGCTGTGGCTCGGACTCCATGACCATTACCATGCTGTGGCTCGGACTCCATGACCATGAGCTCATAGAACCAATGCAAATCTCAACTAAGAATCTGTAGCCTGAAGATTGCCTCGTTGATTTGTCATTCTTCAGACTCTGAATACGCCCAGGTTCTGGCCCTTGTTATTATCTCCAGAAATTTAAGATGGTAGGAAGAAAACAAACGGTGACATCAAATCCAGTGACAAATTTACACTAAGAAATGATCGTGCTTTCGTCGAAAAAATAAGACGAAGCAAAGAAACTAATAGGGTTTCCATTCGGTTATTCCTAGTCAACTCCCAACTTCGTGTAACTTTTTCTTTTGCAATCAAAGCTTTGTGTAACGGTTTCAATTAAAGTATCTCTTGCAGTAGACCAACATTTTATCTAGGACAGTAAAACCGAGCTCCTTCCCAGCCCTCTCCCGCCTTGAGCAGTTTAGTTCGTGATTTCGCATTCTCGCAATCCTTGGCCGTCTGCTCACAATTCTATTCTCGCCTGGACCATCTGTGCAATTTCGTGGGCTAGCTGTCCTAGAGGGCAGCTACTCTGGAGGAAAATTTGAAGCAAGTTGGTTGATCGGGCCTCTCTTCACTGCAGCCAGTCCGTTTCTGTGGCAGCCCATTTAGCGTCATGAAAATCTGTTCAGGCAGTGTACAGCCGGCCGAGCAACTCAGCCCATCAGGTCCTCCTGCTCTGCTCGGAGAGAAAAAACATCCAACCTTTACGAGCGAGCCGACTCCTCTGATGTGTCTCATGGCACGGCGGAACTGCCGTACATGCTCATATATACCGCTAATAATTCCTTGCCCAGCCATCCAATGGGAGCTGCATGTTTAATCATAAAACTGGTGGATACGTAAGAAAAATCATTAGCCAATCATAATACCGCCCCGTCTGTTACTCTCGCGCGCTGTTTCGCTGGTTTGGACGTTTAACAGACGTCTAAATGAAAAGGCACAAGTGTATACTGAACAAGCAAAACAAGGCAAGATTGCAAAAAAAAAAAGCAAAACAAGGCAAGGCACTCTGAATTTTCTGATCGGTGCGGCAGTAGCAGCCATGAGGTAGGAAGACCTACTTCTCAAAGACAAAAGGGACCAGTCTAGGAATACATTGGCCCTGGTAATTGGCAGTGGTGCACCGGTCATGAACGGTTTGAATTGATATAACTCTAGCTTTGTTTTATTTCTGTGAGACACAGCTAGCTATAAGTCAGAGCGAGGCGCTGGTTTCGAGTCGAACGACTAGTCGCGTCGCCGAGTCATAACCGGAAGTCGACTCAAACACCTCGACTAGTCAAGATTAGTTGATCAACTAGGCACGACTGGTCAAGAGTCGCTACCCCCGGACGACTCGTCGATTCGAAAACCTTGGAGGGGCACAACTAGCTGTAAGTCTACTTATTTTTGTGAGTGAGACACAAAGCTAAGTACGTAGTAGCACACATGCATGTTTGGACTCTATCGATCTCATGCATGATGATGTCTACATGCAGATGCAGGTATTCGTCAAGAATCAAAAACTGCCACACATTACATAATTAATTGATGGATTGTATATTTAGAATGCGTGATATAAATGATCTGGAGATGTGCTTTTAGCTAGGTTCAAACCAGTCTAGCTAGTGCCTGCTTTAAGCAAAACAAACTCTTATTCCTTTGTCTCATATTTTCTTTGTTCCTACCATGGATATCAACCACCTCCAAGTGCTCACAAAAAGCACCAGGGCTCTATACCTTAATTTGTTCCATCTGCTCCCCATGATGGTGCAATCATCCCTTTTCCTTTGCATATATTATACGTTCATTAAGCTCTCCCATGCATTAAACATATCCATCTTGCCATGCATAGGCAGCAAAAGTGCACACATATACACTTTCCACGACTACAATTAATTAAGGAGGCAATATATATTATGTGTGTTTTCTCTCGGTGATTTGATCTAGCGTTCTAAATGCAACAGGAGTTGCGCAATACAAATGGACTCCCACTGAAGAAAAGATGTCTAGATGGATAGATAGGCCGGCATTTGATTCTTGAGTTGCGCGCTGTGTTCCCTATATCTTTTCCCCCGTCTCCTGTGCTTCATACAGAAAAGAAGGTGGTACTTCCTTCCTTTTTCTTTCTTCCTTTTGCTTGTGCAGCAGAGAGGCCTGGTCGTACCAAGTACGGAAAATCAAGACCATATGCCAACCAGCCAGGCGACATCAAATCATATCCTTTGAGCTTCGTACGTACTCACCTTTTTAACCCCCAAGTGGCCGGGTGATCATCATTACTATCCCAATACCTCACCGACAATGCATGGCCATGATATGCTTTGTCATAGTTAGTGCAGTAGTGATCATTCCTCCTTCCATTTCCCGCATGCATGCATCTTTTCGATGTACGGCTCCCTGTAAACCAAGTAACCGAACCTGGACTTCACACTAGGACGAATGTAAAGCCGTACGTCAGCGTTTGTCGACCGGTCGGCAATGGAAGATATGTGACCATCTAGAGATTAATCAGATGCATACTCGTGTGGCTCCCGCCCCATATCATATGCACATACGATCGAAGCGGAGGAGGAGAGGGAACCAGAGCTAGAAGATGAGAAAGCAAAAGAGATAGGCATGTGGCTGGGGAACTAAACAATAAAACGAGACCACTGTTGATCTAGTCTAGGAACAAAGTGCAAAAGGGGCCGTGGAGGGAGAGACAAAGCATATCAAAAGCAAATAGTAATGGATAGCGGGAAATTTGCTGTGCATGATATGCTTGCACTTTGATAAAGCATGATGTGCACCAGGAGCATGATATCAAAGGGCGAGACAAGGTGCATGCAAGTGTGCGTGCGTGGTACAGAGAGAGAGAGATAGCGAGATAGCTAGATAGGCTTTATCAAAGGCAGGCTGGACAGGAGCATGCATGCTGGTTAGCAGCTATGTGTGTGCCCATCAATAGCTTGCTTCTTGAGTTCTGGTGCACAACACACACGGTCGAGCTTGAAGAGTGTGTGTATGTGTGCATGGCATGCTGCTTGATGAGACAGAAAGAAAGGTCTCATCTTTTTGTTATGCCACAAGAATTAAAGGTGTAAAGTTGAGATGCTTATGCTGCATACATATATGCGTCCGTGTGTACTGTACTATGTACCATGCAAGCATGTATGATCGATCGACCACTCTTTCTCTCTGCTAGCTATATATCTCCTAGCTAGCTAGCTAGCTACTAGGTTGGAATCGATACCTTCCTGGTCTGGATATCGATCATTGGTGCAAATATACCTTCCTGGTCTGGATATCATTGGTGCAAATCTGGCTGGCTAAAGAAAATCATTAAAGGAATGTTATCAATCAACAAAAGGAGTATTTGGAGTAGTATGTCTGATCATATGTCTGCCAAGTTGACAGCACTATACTTTTAATGCTACATTGATGGATCAGTCAATTATATATAGTCCCTCCACCCCTGATGCATAAGCCATATTTTAATTGGTTAAGGACTACCGTTATAACCAAGAATTTGTGTATTGTGATCTAAAAGGAAAAAAATCACAGTTACTCTGTTATTATGTAGTTCATGTGTCATCAAAATGATGTCATTGAGTTCGTATACATGCACTATTGTATCACCGCCATACCCAAAACATATATAATTGCTTGTCGTAAACAACTGAAAAAGGTTATACTCACACAAAGACAATATGATGCTTTCCCCAGTGTGCTAGCTTTGGTTTAGTTGCTCCAAGGTGCTGATGAACCCTAGTTAGTTGTGGTTTAGTTGCTTTCACCGTAAATTTAATTGGCAAAATATAAGGGATATATATATATATATATATATATATATATATATCCCATAAGAATTACTCCCTCCATCCCAAAATAAGTGACTCAACTTTGTACTAGCTTTAGTACAAAGTTAGTGTAAAGTTGACTCACTTATTTTGGGATGGAGGAAGTATATTGTTGGATTCCTATTCAAAACAAGTTTTTGATGGTACTATTTTTACTACATATAAATCACTTGTGAGATCGCCCACTTGGCTCCTCCATACGTCTAACCATCTGTTGGCTGGAGCATTGTTCTTTAGTATTGATACTTTTGAAATGTCCACTTGGCTCCTCCGTATGTTTAACCAGATGGTATGGCTCAGCTTCATTGCGCCTGCTAAAGTTGCATCTGCAGCAGATAGCTACACACGTATATATTCCAGGAGCACCTATGTGTCAGATACCTGAAATTAAGTTTTGTTTCAGTGACTTTGCTTCCGAGTCAAGAAGGAAACTCGGAAGGAAAGTTGACTGAAATGTGTTTAATTTTCAGTCAAATCCCCTCAGGACCACCAAACCAAGCTGGCAAACCGAACCGGGTTGGCAAACCGAATCCTTTAACCCGCTAACCCGTACCCCAGCGCTGCCAGCACACTTCTTCCCCACCTTCTTCCCCAACCCCAGATCGTTTCCTACCTTCTTCTTCCCCAAACCCCAGCTGCTGCCATTAACATAGAGGTAGACATGGAGAACGTTGGAGAAGATCAGAAAATTGAAATGGAAACAAATATCAGAAGAGGAACCAGAAGTAAAGACGTGGACGGCGCTACTTACACAAGTTGGGATTCTCTAAAATCCCAACTGGTAAAACCCTAGACGATTCAACATCGACAAAATAAAAATTAACCTGAAAGATCCTAGATCATACATGCTGCTTAGTGCGTCCACACAAGATCAACATGCTCAAAGCATAAGATAATCTGAAGAAAATTCAAAATTATACATGATGATCGCTGCATCCAAACAAAAATAACTAGGGGATAGTCAAAAACTATGGTAATTTCACTAGGTTAACATCATCAACAAAATTACGTACGACTAAAATGAAAGTTGCCGATTTGTTTACGTTGCAAGTACTATATAAGACCTTGATAATAAGAAATGTCTAATTTATTTTCAATGCAGGGAATTTGGTCATAACAAAAAAGAACTAAAATATCAATATCAGTAAAATACCATGCTAACAAAAGAATGTTTATACATAACAATTGACAAAATTGCAGATCACCAGCTCACAAGAAATGAGAGAGCACATGGTGTCCACCTCCTGCTCGGACCACTACCCTCTCATTATTCTCTCGAACGCGAAGTCTACACTTGCACCGTGTGAGATTCCAGTTCAAGAGCTTCTGAGTGAAATTTCCGGGTGCCTCAAGACGGTGCAGTTAGTTTGGACTAGCTAACATGCACGTACACAGCAGCCTCAAGGCTCGTCGCTTGATTGATTCGGCAGGAACACAACACACACATAAGATATGTTTGCCTCAACCCGTGGTCTTGCATTTGTGTTGATTGATCAAGGGTTTTTAGTACATTTTGTTAGCGACTCCGGTTAATGCAAGTCACAAACAATGGTAGAAGGAGTAAGCGCCCTTGAGAGAGTAGGGTACGTGTCACTGTCCGTTTTACATGACCCCTCTCCTCGGCAAAAAGAAAACTAATGAAGAGAAATACACAACTTTACCAACACCACGTGGCTAGGGCTTGTGAACGTATCCACCGCGACACTGTCAGAGATACGACAGGCAAAACAAAATGACGAAGAACGAAAGCAATCACAGAGGGGACACAAAAATTTAACGTGGAAAACCCCTCCAACATGAAGGGGGAAAAACCACGGGCGCCAGCCAGCAAATCTTCACTATATTGGGGGAGGTTACAAATGCCAGGGGTTTACAACTGATCAACTTATCCCGTGTGGCGGCTTACAAGAGGTATATATGACAGTGGTGACCTAGGTCAATACTGATCCGTACTGCGTATTACTACAAGCCCAGACTCATCTAGGACAATGGTCACGTGAATGCCGAACACAACTGTAGCAGGCGCATCGAAGCGAGCCCCGCCACCATCTGGTTAGACAGACGAAGAGCCAAGTGATCTCCAGCGGCAACATGATCCTCCTGATTACAATAAGAAAATGATCAAATGTTAACTACCAACAATTGTGGGACAACGAAAAACTGTATGCCTAGCATCATATGCTGCTAAGTAAGATGAGGCGACGGGGCTTAGGGAGTGTGATCTTAGTATCTTACCAACAAATGAAAAAAAATGATGCATGAAGCAGAGGGTGCGATTACAATGGTGGGTAGAAGTATGATGATACAGAGAAGCAAGGGAAGAGGAACCTCCAATGGTGGCTACAGTGCCTTGCGATATCCTCGACGCCAGCATGCTGCCGCCCACCACTGTGAATGACGTGCAGATGGTGTGCCCCAAGGTTGCTCCAATGGCAGCACCTACAGCATTCTTGTGGGTAGCCAGCTGCATTGCGAAACATGCTACTGGTTAAAATGGGATTTTGCTTGACCACAGACAAGTTGAGAATTTGATTGCTTAAGGGAAATTAGTCGTACCAGAATTGTGGCTAACTGACTTCGGTCGCCCCACTCAGCCAGGAAGGTTAACACAAATGACTGATCATAAAAAGAAGTCATGCATAAAGCCATTGATAGACATCGAACTCATTGCAGCATCAGTGAAGGTATATTTATTAAGCCTCGTATATGGATAGTTAGCATGATCAGAAATATACTTTGCAAGACTAAAATGGGAATTGTAAATCCTATATAATTACATCCCAAATGAGATGGTAGAAAACATAGTTATCAAGCAAGACACATTAAATCATAAATGAGAAAGGGACGGGAAATGTACCTCCAAGAAAATAGGAGTGCATAACCTTGAGAAGATGCGTCTAAATGTTGATTTCCCTTTACCTGCTCAGCTTTTCCTCTCCCTGCATATTTCAAATTTTTAAAAATTATAAGGTGTTTAAATTACCACACCAAAAAATTAAAAGAAAAGGTTTGAGGCAACAGGGATGCTTTTTTTTTGAACACTAGGCAACAGGAACTGCTATTAACACAAAAGGAAGGGTGTATGTACATGAATTGATGTTTATGCTTCAGCAGTCTGATTCAGTATTTCAAGAAATTGAATCACAACCCAAACAGATGTTTTATGATTAGCAGTTTACGTGGTAAACGAACAAGACTAAGCTAATTCTCAGCAGTAGAGGAGAAGAGCTATGTAAGAAAATGCACATACTTCTTCTATTTCCTTGTTCTGTGATGCCCTAGAATCTGATCACCAAGCAATGTAAAGCAGTCGTAGCCCAAAGAACGCGTAAAGGATTGAACACAAACACAAAAGGAGGATGTTAGGTATTAGACGAACTGGTGAATTAACTGTATGCTAGTGCTATAAAATTGGCAAAACATTCATATTTCACGAAATACCTTACTTGAGATTTAAATAATATATATGTGTAATCAACAATGTATTATCGGAAAGGTGTGGCTACTCTCGGGTGTACTACACCCGAGTTTCAAAAACTTGAAAAAAACGCGATCAAACAATCTCGAAAAAATCTGAAACTATAAGACATCAAACTTGATCAAATGTTTGAGCTTCCTGCAAAATTTCAGCCAAAGAAAACATCTGAGGAGCTCTCACGAAAAAAAACAAAATCACTTCTCAAACAGTGCACAAAACTTTGAAGATTGATTTTGTCTTTTTTGGTGAGAGCTCCTCTGATGTTATTTCTGGCTGAAATTTGGCAGTTAGCTCGAACATTTGATCAAGTTTGATGTCTCAAAGTTACAGATTTTTTCGAGTTAGTTTGATCACGTTTTTTTCCAAATTTTTGAAATTCGGGTGTAGTACACCCGAGAGTAGAAAATCCAGTCTCATGTATTATAAGCATGGTAAGACCGATGGAAGCTCATGTGAAGTTGGTGTGGTTGGTGTCGTCAAATGTCCTTAGATGAACACGTGAAGTTGGTGTGGTCGAGTCTCCTTATATGTATCACTAATTTTGCACTAGGCCTTCCATGAAAAAGGCGAAGAAGAGTTTAGTCGACAGTTGTGCACAAGTTCGGGAACCCAGTTTTGAACAGCGTTATTGGCACTGGCAGACTTCCATGGTAACTAAATGTGCTTCTTTCTTTTTGCAACTACTTATTTTCCGATAGCTAGATTCTTGAATTTGTTTGCACTGTTATGAGAACATAGTCCATAGAGATTTATTTATTTAATGACATTATAGTTTGAATGTTTTCATTTGGTTTTGCCACTGCTTGATGGAACTATGGTTTACCAGACATTAGGCTTAAACTTTAAAGATAAGCTGGTCCCCTTAGTCTCACCCTACTGGCGTGCATCTTCTTACAGCAACGGCAACCATTGTGGAAGTGGTACGTCAGCAGACTAAAGGAAAATGGCTGATGTTGTGCAAGGGGGGATCCTTCTCTGTGGTTTTGAGTGAGTGGGCCATGGAGTGGTGAATTTCTGCTTTGCTATGTTTCGTAACTTAAACTGGCAATCCCAGTATAGTTCTCTACATGTCTGAACTCTTGCATACCATTATATCAGTACAATAAAGATAGAAGGAAACTAGAAGATTGTTGCTTATGCAACTTTTCTTTTCTGATTTAGAGGCCTGCTTGGTCTCAGGGTGAAATAAATCAACACGTGGACTGGGGAAAGGCATTTATCTATAATTACAACATTACAGGAATTTGCACAGCTTGTATTTGTACAGAGGCACTAATTCTGAAGGATTCTAGCGAATGCAGGTGCAAGTATCAAAGCTCTGAACTTCTATCTGATAATATGTCAAAACTGTATCATTTGGTTTTTGTATATAATGTTGGATATCTAATGCATATTTCAGGTACTTGCACAGATCAATATTTAGGAAGTTGATGTTAAAACGTTCATCAATGCTTTTGGAGCAGTTATTCGCAAAAAAAGAAGCTTTTGGAGCAGTTATGGTCATATTGTGCCATTACATTTCATGGTTTGACCAATATTCTCCAATGTCCTGGATGTCCATGCACAACAATACGAATCTACTACTCCTAAAACGTCAGATGAGCTTGAATAATCAATGGACATCAAGCAAACAATCAGATAAGTCAATACCAGTTGCTGCGCTGTTAGTGTGCTTCCCCGATATCAAGTTCTGAACGAATCCTGCCAAACCCAGTTGATAGTACCTAAAACAGCACAGAACGTATCAGGAGTAATTGAGACTAAACTGTGATCCTATTCTGCCAAACAAACAGATGCTGCAGTTTCACCCACCGTCACAACCAGCGCCGACAGCGCACCGGAGAGCACCGTCGACTTGGGGTGCCGCATCGCCATGAGGGTCACAATGTTGAACGTCTCGTCGCCAATCTTTACCCAGCAAGGCGTGAACAAGCATCAACCAGTAATAAGAACATTTACGGTGTATGCATATATAGGCAGGAAAGCAGATTCAGAAACACTGGAGTAGCAGCATTCGTATCCGAGAAATGGCAGCTCACCTCGCTGACGAGAATCATGGAGAGGCTGGCGAAGAAGGTGTCGAAGAGGCCCAGCAGCTCGGACTCCTGCTCGACGCCGGCGTCGCCTCCGCCGCCTATGACACCGCGCGCTGTGTCCGTGTGGACGAACATCTGGGAAGCAGCGGAACAGGCGGGGGAGGCCTTCGTGTGAGACCAACAGTAACCCAGCGACAGACACGCGACGGGCGCAGCGCGTGCGGTGTCAACTGTCAACTGACCTTGGTGCGGCGCGTGGTGGTGGTGTTGGTGGCGGCGCCATCGTGCGCACCCTGAAACTGAAGACAGAAAACAAAATCAGCCACACGCCCGGAGTCAAAGGGGGACTCGGCAGCCGGCAAACGGGCGACTTATAACATGAATAAATGTCGAATGATACTACGAGTGATATAAAGGTGACCGTACCTTAATTACTCTATATTGACTGCTTCTTTTCCTTTTTCGTGGCGTTCTAGATTGACTGCTGGAGTTGGTTGCAGCAAACTGCCATGCTGACTGCTGCAGGTGCCCCTTTCGAACCCGCTCGTCCCCGACACGTGCTCCCTCCGTTCCATATCCGTGAGCCCGTCAAGGACCTCTTTCATGGACGGCCGCAGCCCCGCTTGAGTACTCGTGCAGGATACACCGAATGTCAGCACCTTAATGATATCATCCAAGTAGACCGAGTCACGGATACTCTTATCGATTTTGTCTTTGGTTACACGGTTACCCTCAACTAGCTCCAATGCCCATTCAACCAAGCTTTCTCCTATCAAGCTTCCTCCTACCAAGCTTCCTCCTGGAGCGCCCATAGGAGTCAAGCCAGTTGTCAGCGCTAGCAGAATGACACCAAAACTGTAGATGTCGGTCTTCATGCTCATCATTTGATGCCCCCAATATTCTGCAAAGTTTGCATTTTGTTAGCGTTTAATGGAAAAAAAATGTGGAGTTGCCTTGCTAGATTTGAGATTCTCACCAGGGGCCATGTACCCTGGTGTCCCAAAAGCGCCTGACATCTGGTAGGACTGGCCTGGGTTCGCAATCTTTCAGCAAGCCCAAAGTCAGCAATCTTGGCATGAAACTCTTCATCAAGCAAAATGTTGTCTGGCTTGATGTCCCGGTGGATAATAGCCGGCTGCCCGCACTCTTCGTGGATGTAGTTTAGGCCCTTGGCTACATCAATAGCGATGGACAGCCTCGTCGGCCAGTTCAATGCTTCATGGGCGTCCGGGCCATCAGAGAGGTGCAACCTGTCTTGGAGGCTACCGTTCGCCATGTACTCGTAAACAAGAAGCGCGGCATCTTGGCGGGAGATGATGCAGAGGAGCTTGATGATGTTCTTGTGGTTGATGCTGCCTAGTGTCTTCACCTCCGAGTTGAACTGCATGTGGTCCTGGCCTCTGGTGTTGATCTTCTTGACGGCCACTATTCTGCTGCCGCTGGCACCATCAAGGCGAGGGAGGCGGACTCTGTACACCGTCCCAGACCCACCCTTGCCGATAATATTCTCCTCAGAAATGTTGTTGAGCACGTCAGATCTCGTGATGGCTGGGGTCCCGAATTATGTGATTATCCAGTCAGTCCCGACTTCTTCCACCACTTGTGCCTTCTTCCAGCGCCGGTAGAGCCATATGCCGATGCTCATGCAAACAATGATTGCACCGACCACTAACCAGATTTTCATATACCCATGGCATTTTCGGAGAGGTATCCTCGAGCCCGACTTGACACAAAGCCCAGGATTTCCAAGGAAGCTGCGGTTGTACTTTGCAGCTTGCAAAGAAAGGGGCACCTCCCCTTTGAGATGGTTAAATGACAAACTGAGGGATGCAAAGTGAAGGTTGCCAAAGCCAGGTGGAATTTTTCCTGTTATCTCATTGTTGGACAAATCAAGGACTGACAGTGATGAAATATTCCCAATGCTCAGTGGCGGTATTGCACCTGATATACGATTGTTGCTGAGGTCAAGTGATTTGAGATTCTGCAACAATCCAATTGACATTGGTATGGATCCAGATATGTTGTTCCCACCTATTGACAATTCAGAAAAGTTGTGGAGGTTGCCTAGGTTGACCGGAAACTCTCCTGTTAGTTGGTTATTTTGGGCCATCAAAAGCATTAGCCCTGATGCAGTCGTTGGGATCGAGCCGGAGAAGTGGTTATTCTGCATCTGAATTTGATAGATATTCGAAGAGATCTCTTTCGGCATAGTGCCAGTGAAGTTGTTGTCCGATAGCAGTACTATATTCATCAACGGCAACCACCATATATTCACTGGAAACTTCCCCGAGAAGTTGTTGTTCTCGAGCATAATGTTATCCAGCGAAAGGCAGTTGCCAATGCTCGTCGGGAGCTCGCCGGAGAAGCTGTTGTTGGAAACTACTATGTTCATGAGTTTTCCATTGGCGCATAACTGCTCCGGTAGTAAGCCAGACAACCTATTGTTGTAGACCTCAAAATTTTCAAGGGTGAGTGCTTCCCAAGTTCTGGTGGCACCTCACCCGAGAGCATATTGTCAAATAGCTGAATGTATTGGAGGCTGGGAAGGAGGCCAATGCTTCTGGGGATGGGGCCTGTGAACTCATTACTGTATAGTATGATAACGGTAAGTTTCTTGAGAGTCCCAAAGCCTTCTGGTATGCAGCCAGTGAGTTTATTTCTTGACAAGTCTATCTTAATCAAATTCACTGCAGTCATGTTGCTCGACAGCTCACCGGTGAGTTCGTTCCTATACAAGTACAAGAACTTGAGCTTTTGGTGGTGCCAGATCCAGATGGGGATCGAACCACTCAGCTTGTTGCCCCACAGATCCAACATGGTTAGTTCCTTTAGGCTTGAGAAGGCCTTTGGAATCTCGCCGGTGAAGCTATTCGTGTCAAGAGCTAGGTTCTGCAGGGCCGAAAGCTTGGCCATCGCCATCGGCAGAACACCACTGAAGTTGTTGTTTGTCAGGTTGAGGTGCTTCATAAATGGTGACAGCCGGCTGATGTCTTGAGGAAGCACTCCATGGAAGCCATTGTGGGAGAGATCAAGGTATCGAAGCCAGGAGCATGCGTGGAGTGTGATACCAGAGAATCTCCCAGTGAGCTTGGTGTATGAAAAGTCAAGGTGGATCAGGTACTTGAGCTTGCACACAGATGGAGGGATGTTGCTGGTAAGATTCAAACGCTTGAAGGAAAGCCCCGTAACTAGGCCTCCACCGCGTGCCATGCAGTTGACACCAGACCAGCTGCAATGGTCGGTTGTATCCCATGACGCAAGCTGTGGGGGATTGCCCCACTCTTTTTTGATAGCCAGCAACGTCTTATGCTCTTTGGTGGTGGTTCGGGAGCTAGTTTCACCAGCGAGGAGGAGAACAACAAGGAGGACGTAGAGGAAATATGGCTTGATCTCCAAGTTTGATCTGGGAGACCTAGGAGCGTAGCGGTGCAGATCAGCAGTGGCGAGAGGGCAAGTAACAATACGGATCAATAGTGGCAGGAGGGTGAGCTGCAATGTTGCCGTGGGACGGTGGGCGAGCAACAACGCGATGGAGGTGAGCAGTGACACGACGAAGAAGAGTAGCAGCAGAGATGGGTGGCGGAGGTTAGCAGCGTTGCGAAGTGGTTGTGACCACGGAGCAAGAGGACGCTGGCTGCCGCCATTGCCGATAGAGCGACGAGGTGACAAAAGGGAAGGATCTAGGCTGATCACGACAGGGAGGGGATGGCGATTCGATTGAATCAGTTTGGCCTGGTTGAGAGTAGTGGTGTCCGTGTCCTGAAGGTACGACATGAGCTCGTGCGGCTCGATCGCCGGCAAGCTCGGGATGTACGTGACCGTGTCCTTCCGAGGCTCTGCAACACAACCCAAACTTTTGGATCTTCGAAATTGATGGTATGATGGCAAACCATTTTGCAGCAACCACCAATTTAATGTAAATTACTTAGCAAAAATAGTAGTGACGCTGTACTGAATCGAAACATAAAGTATTTTCTATGTATTTTAAGAATACTACAGTTTTTTAGATTACCACAGTTTTAATTACAGTGAACTGTTTGGCAACCACAAAAAACTGTGATTTCAGTACTGTAGTATTTGAAAAACCATGGCCTTTTCTCTCTACTAAAAAAGAAAGAAAAAGAAGACCAGACTTCTTTTATAAAAATTGAGCACGCTGAAAAAATGACTTCACGCGCATATTTTGTTCCTCGTCTCTCGACGCGCATCTCCTGGTACCTCTCGACGGTGACATGCTCATCCTAGAGTTTTTGAAAAAGGCCAAGACGTTCAGGACAACACCACCACCACGACGCGGAAGACGGCACAGCTAGCGTTCCAGGCCAGATGCAGCGGCAGCTCATCCTAGTTCAAGTGTTCAACTACCTCTTATTGTAAGCTAGCTTTGTGTATAGGTGTTTATTAGTGCGTGATCCGTTCAAGTTTGAGCATGCGGGGGGCTGTTATGCATGGTTATTCAGTTTTCCATACGAGTGTGTTTGCCACTGTTAACACACGGCTAACTGCTAATTTACATTACATATAAGCTCTAGCCAAACAGGTTTACAATATTCCTATAATACTCCAAAACTAGCAGTGTGACCATGCATTTGCGCGGCTAGACGCGGCAAGTCATATAGATTTTCACATATTATATATTTACTATGGGAAGCTGGCATGCCATTACAATATATGTATATATGGCAGACAATTGTTAATAAATCATTTGATTATTTTTTCTCTACCAGTTATTTGCCATCACGTAATGTGTTAGTTTAAGGAATTTCTTGATTAGTAAAACACATATATAACTCAAACTACAATTATTTCGAGGTGAATGCATATGTATAAAATATGATTGGAATTTAAACGACCATGGTTAATGATATACAATATCATAGACTTTTATCATAGACTTTTATCGTAGACTTTTATCGTAATCTCCATCTTTCTCTCTTGCTCTCCTATCCTCGTGGTGTTTATCTTTGATGCTGAACCTAGATGAATTAATGCATAAAGCATGTGTGCTCCTCAATGTAGTTTGTTTTTTGTGTTGGTGTACTGCCCTACTTTCATATGCTTCCTTGTATGCTTATATTATGCTTGTTTTATATATATATATATATATATATATATATATATTTGAAAAGGATGCTTGTTGTATATATAGGTGGACTTATTTATCTAAGGCAATGTAGTTACCAGCTCATATTCACTGGAGATTGCTCAAACATTTAGTCCCACTCACTGCTCTGATCGTCTTATTTCTCATCATTCCAATTCTATTTAAAATAGCTTATCACATATATATATAATTTGTTTCTACCCATTGTTACTATTGTGCGACACTTTCTTTGCTTGCTAGTACGATATGCCCACTCCCCGTAAAAAAAAGAAAAGATATGCCCACTCCAGCGCATCTTATATCGATGCCAGTCAGATAATTACCCGTAGCTGATGTTGTGTGTACTTAGGCGCCCCGAGTGCATGCCTATGCTATTTTTTTTTCTGGTGTGCTATTTTTCTCATGTTGTGAATTATGTCAGTGAATGATAATTCATATGCCGTTGATGTGCAGTAGTTATATATATTTCAACCTCCTATGTTTCTGTACTGCTTAACTCACATACTATGCTAATTGTCATTCACTCCTGCATTTTATTAATATTCTTTGGATGGGATCCCAAATGCCAATACCAAAGATGGCTGTCTTGAGCGGTGGCTGCTATGATGGCAAGTGTGATAGGGGATCTATACTGTTGAAGTGAGCCTTCTTCGGTAGATGCTTACATACACCAGACACATATTACTGGCCCTCATTCTGTAAATATGTTATCCATAGAATTATAACCAAATTACCGACTATGTTTGGTGTTACTCCAACTTCCAGTATTAGGTCAAAATCTTATCTAAATTTTTACTCTATTTTATGACTACAATTTCAGCGAACTACATACTAAATTTGTCGGAAAAATAATTTTATTATTTCTTCTAATTTAGTATTCTAATTTTTTCTATTCTACAATTTGACAACCAATTTCACAAAAGTATATTCATTTTTTTTATTTCATATGCAGTTCTTATGAAAACTGAATTATTTATATTCCCTCATTACTTACTTTGAATTTCGTATATACTAATACAACCATGTTTCCCTCACAAAAAATAAAATAAAAAAAAATAATACAACCATCTTCCTTATCAGCATAATTACAGAGCTATCTCTTGAATTTCTAAAATAGAATTCTCTTTTTTCACTTATTAATGGTGTATCCACAATGATTTTTTGTAATGGACATTTTTTTGCGAATCTATAGTCTAATGGACTTAACTACACAGCCGCGCTGCATGTGACTCTTCCCATGCGGTGGCTGTTTGGATTACGCCCCAACCTGCCACGCCGAAATAGGCTCGCCAAAAATTTGGCGAAGGTTTTCGCCGCCTCGATCTTGCCAACGCATGGGCGGAAAATCTGAACTGGCCGACCGAAAAATTGGCGTGGTTGTGGTTAATCGGCGCTGATCCAAACGAGGGCCGCGGTAGCAGTCAACGACCGAAAAATTGGCAGGGCACGCATCGGCTGCAATCCAAACAAGCTCTAATTCCTTATCTCTACCATACATGCATGCAATGACGTCATCAAGATTCTCTCCATTGCCTTGAAACTTAAAAAGATTTATCTCTAAAACTGTTAATTTAATTCACGATCCGTTTTTAGCGTTGGCTTTGTTGCAACGAGATCTTCAAGATCTCACGATGTTTCGACAACATTTTGTCTCCATCGGTACTTGCCACATTTCTGCACTTACTTGCAGTTTTATTAACCACTTACTTGCCTGAAAAAATATAACTCAATTGCCATTTGTTTTCTCGATGTGAGGCATATGCCGCATGCATCCAGATTCTAGCACAGCAGCGTAGGCTGGAAGGATATATATGCTGATGGCATCACAGAAGAGTGCATGCATGCACGCAAAGCGTCACACAAAATACATGTGGTGTCAGCCCTTACACTAGCTAAATGCATCTGATTAGTAGTAGTACTACTAGTACTAGTTTAAAATTGCATACTTGCCAATTTTACAAAAACTTAGTTGCCAAGATGCTAGTGATTAGTTTCCATTAATTACAAGCAGTTAGTTGTCAGAATACAAATTATTTGTTGTGATACTAAACATGCTGAGTTGCCAGAAACATACAAATTACTTAGTTGCCAGAAAAATACAAAGCACTTAGTTGCCACAAAGCTTAAAATCTTTAGTTGTCATATTGTGGATACTCGGTCATCTTTTATGAAAAGCTTTTTTTTTGAAAAATCGGGGGGGGGGGGGGGGGGGGGGGAGCTCCCCACCTGAATATATTTCTCAAGTTTTGTAATCCATCGTTCGAGTGATTACAAAAAGGTGAATTATATAAGCACGTGTAAGCGTGAGGACAGGTAAGAACGCCATGAGGAGGCGGCCTGTTTTTCTTCTGGCTTCTTCATCCTGTGAGTCCAAAGCATAAGGTCTTGTAGGATGTTCTTTAGGGTGGTGATGCTGTGGTGGTTCTGCTGCCTGAAGGTCATGGCATTCCTGGAGTCCCATATCTTCCATAGAATGATGAGCAGCACTGAATTCCAGATTCTGAAGTCAGTGTTGGCGGGTATGTGGCAATCCCAGAGGTTGCAGATGCCACCGCTGGGAGTGAAGCCAAGTCTGAGCCATATCCGCCTCGCGAGGGGGCAGTTGATGAATATGTGTGAGGTGTCTTCGCCGTCGAACCCACATCTTGGGTAGAGGGCGTCAGAGACAATATGCTTGCGCAAGAGATTAGCCTTACAGTTTAACCGACCACGGAAAAGGAGCCAAGCGAAAATCTTAACCCGGTTTGGTACTCTTGATGACCAGATAGGCGTGGAGTGGGGGTCCACCGAGTCCTCTGTCATGGTGAGCTCATATGCTGATTTTGTGGAGAAAGGTAGGCCGCCATTGAGGAAGCGCTCATCTGGTTCCTGGGAAGGCTGGAAGTCCTGCAACAACGACAACAAAGACAACAACTCGGACGCAGCATTAGCGGTTAAGCGAGTCCGCATGAAGTATTCTAAACCTTGATTCAAAACAGCAGCCACGCGAGCTAGTGGTAGAGTGGTGTGAGAGAATAGGTAGGGAAACAGGTGCGCAAGAGGTTTACGATGTAGCCAGGAGTCTAGCCAGAAATAAGTGTTGGTCCCCGAGTTTGTCAAAACAAAAGAGATGGGGTGTAGGAAGGGTAGTTCCTGGTTTATGGTCTTGCAAAGGAAGGACTGGTTGCTTTGTGGGTTAACAAGAGCGTTGGGGTGTTGTAGATCGAGCCAGTCAAGCCAAGGTGTTCGTTGTGGAAGTAGAGCCTTGGCGGTAAATTTCATGAGGAGACAACGATTTTGTTGTGCCAGGTTTTTCAGACCTAAACCACCAAATTTCTTAGGTTTGCAAACATTTTTCCAAGCAACTAGACAGTCAGCACCCGTGCATGTTTCTTCAGCAGCCCAAAAGAAAGCGCGGCGGATCGAGTCAAGAGTTGTGAGCACACTTTTCGAGATGAGAAAGACGGACATAAAGTAGACTAGTATGGAGTCGATTACCGCAGACAGGAGGATAAGCCTATCGCCTTTAGATAGCAGTCTGGCGCGCCAACCAGAGAGAAATTTTTTGCATTTCTCAATGATAGGGAGGAATGCATTGGCGGGCAGTCGGGTCGGTGCTAGGGGAGTCCCAGGTAGATCTGTGGGAACGATGAGACCGGGCATTGTAAGATGGAAGCAATTGAAGAGGCAATGTCAGGTGTGACATGCAGTGGGACGAGCGTGGTTTTTGAGTAGTTGATATTAAGGCCAGTTGCTAGGGCGAACCTGTCCAGGATATCTTTTAGTTGTGATGCGGCCGCGGTAGAGGCTTTGGCTATGATCAGAGTGTCATCGGCGTATTGTAGGACAGTGGGTGGGAGGTGGGAGAACAGTGGGTGGGTAAGGTGAAGTAGGTTGCAGTCCTGTTGGATCATCTGTTGTAGCAAGTCAGCGACAATGATAAAAAGGTATGGGGATATTGGATCTCCCTGTCTAAGACCATTCTTGCAGTTGATCCAGTTCCCAGGGACCCCGTTAAGTAGGACGGCATTTTTTCCGGTGGTTAGAAGATCGGAGATCCAAGCAGAGAATTTGTGGGAGAAGCCTCGGATTTGCAGAATGGTGAGAAGCGAGTCCCAGGATAGAGAGTCGAAAGCTTTCCGAAAGTCAAGTTTGATGACCATGGTTGGTGATTTCTTGGAGTGGCAGGAACTGACGAGGTCGGCTGCGTAGACAAAGTTTTTGGCGATGCATCGTCGGGAAATGAAGCATGTTTGGTTGTCGTGTACGAGCAGCGGAATTAAGGGTTTTATGCGATTTGTAAGGATTTTAGCAACAGCCTTGATAGGACAGTTTTGTAGTGAGATTGGTCTGAAAGCATCAGGTGTGGTGACGTTTTCAGTTTTGGGGATGAGAACAATATGGGCTCTATTTAAGCATTCGGTCTGGGCTACGCAGTTCTGGAAGTCGTTCATGAACGTAAGTATGTGTGGTTTGACGAGGCTCCAGAATTTGCGGTAGAACAGAGGGCCGAAGCCATCTGGCCCAGGACTGGCTAGTGGGTTCATCTGAAAGAAGGATTCTTTTATCTCGTCTTCCGAGAAGGGGGAGTCAAGGGAGAGGAGTTGCGGTATCGTATGTGGGTAGTATTTCTTTGGGTCGAAGGACCAGGAGGTTTGCGGTGAGGTTCCAATGATGGATGTGAAGTGGTCTTTGAGAATGGTTGCCTTTTGGTGATGCAAGTGGAAATCGGCCCCTCCCGAGGAGAGAGAAGTGATTGAGTTTTTCCGGAGGCGTTGTGATGCGGCGGCATGGAAATATTCAGTGTTTTCTTCTCCATCAGTTGCAGCACGTACTTTGCCACGCTGTTTCCAGAATGCCATTTTTTCTCGAGCGGCAGTTTGGAGAGAGGTCGTGGTTACGGATCGTAGCATTTTCTCGGCAGCGGAGAGGGGTCTAGATTCTTCCTTGAGGTCAACAAGGTTAATGATCCTTTTTGCAGCGATTTCTCGCAGTTGGGCTGATGAACGTCGTCGAGCCCACCTTTTGAGCGCGGTCCGAGTAGATTTAAGGGCTTTTGATAGGATGGCAGTAGATGTTAGGTTGCGGTCCAGTCGTGTGTTGGGGCCCCAACATAGTTGGATGATTTTGTGACAATCTGTTGAGGTGGTCCAGTGTGATTCAAACTGGAAGTGGCGGGGGTGGGGTACATTAGTTTGCACTTGGATGATTAAGGGGACGTGGTCAGAAGTAATCCGCGTGAGTGAAGACAGTGTGGTGTTTGGGAAGTGTGAGTTCCAAGCTAGATTAAAGAAGGCGCGGTCGAGTCGTTCAAGTGTAGGAGATGGCCTATTGTTTGTCCACGTGAACCTGCGGTCTAGTAAGGGTAGCTCTATCAAGGCTAGGTCGTTGATTAGCGCATTAAAGGCATCGGCATCTCGTTGGCGAAAATTTGGGTTATTCTTTTCGTGGGAGAAACGAATGAGGTTGAAGTCACCGACGATTAGCCATGGCGTGTGATCGTCTTCTTTGATTTGCTTGAGCTCGTTGAGGAAGGCCTGTTTAAGGGAGCGGTTGGAGGGAGCATAGACGTTGGTGATAACAAAGTGTGTTGGGTGAGCGAGGGAGGAGAGTTTGAGTGAAGTGGCGAAATTGTGGTGTACGAAGGCAATTACATTAAGTTGATTGGAGTTGACGGCAGAGACAATCCCCCCCGCAGAACCATTCGCAGGGAGGAACATTTTCTTGTCCAGGGAGCGCGGCAGGAAGGAGGTGAATTTTTGTTCATTTATCTGGTTAAGTTTTGATTCTTGCAGGAGGGCGCAGTGCGGGTTTATAGCAATCAGTTCAGATAGTACATCACTACACTTGGAATCATCACCCAACCCTCTGACATTCCATGAGCAGATAGATAGTTTGGCATTACTCATAGGAAACAGTGAGGCACCATGACATAGGTTGGGTGGTTGGAAAGATAAGAAAACTAGTACGGACGGACTGATACAAGGAGGCATGTGACATGCAGCTCCAGACTCTCATAAGAAGACAGAAAATAAGGGGGGTAACGCCAGGCCAGGACCAAGTTGTGCGCCTGAGCGTCGGGGCGCCGTCATGGCGCGAGAGGCGTGGGCAACACATCAGGGCACAGAAGCATCACCAGCAGCGTCATCCTCGTTGTCTACACGAGCGATGGCAGAAGCAGCTCCGTCATCCGCTCCACAGAGGATGGCGATTTCTGCGAGAGCCGCAGCGGAGGCAGGTGGTGCGTCTGGGACATCCAGTTGTGTTTCGTGGATGGCGTTCTCAAGGGCCTGGGCGACCTCAGAAGCAGAGAGACGAGCGGCTTTGGAACAAACAGCCCTGATGGTTATGTCAGTGAACACCTTGGGCTCCTTTGCGGCGATGCGTGCGCTGCGCCTGAGGCTCATGGCCTTGTCCTTGGAGCACTTGGCACTATGGCGTAACCTGCGCACCAAGTTCTCGTGGGAGGACGAGTCTGCAGCGAAGGGCAAGGGGGCAGTTATGTGTTGAGCGTTGGGAGACCCTGGTGAGATCGGCAAACATGCAGGTGTAACTGGAGAAGGAGCATGGGAAGGCGTGGTCTTACCGGGGGAGGATGCTACGGAGGAGAACACAACGGATGAGGATCCAAGGCTGAGGAAGGAGGAGGTGGAGCTGTCATATGGCTTGAAGGCGGAGGGCAGGGCCTGTGAGGTTGGAGGCGGACGGGCGTCGTCAGCATCATGCACCATGGGAGGCGGCGGGGGAGGCGTCGCAGGGCCACCCCCGGCGACCGCAGGATGGGGCGTGGGGCGGAAGACATTGGTGGGGGTGGATGACGATGCAACGACGGTCGAGGCAGAGAAAGCCGTCGGTGGTGAGTCGCGCTGGGAAGGCGGGGCTGAGTCGCTGTCGGAGGAGATGGTGTGGGTGGCGTTGGGGAGCGGAGGAGCGTTGTGGACGCTGAGGGAGACGCCGAAGGACGTGTCCGTGGCAGCAGCTGCGTGAGCGGGAGGCTGTGGCGCACCGCCACCGATGGGGGAAGGAGGCGGGCCGCGAGGGAGCTCCGTCCCAGAACGGTCCGCGCATCTCGGGGCATGCATGGAGGAGTCCGACTCGGAGTCGGACGAGAAGGGCGATGTGTCATTGGAGCGCGTGCAGTGGGTGATGGAGGCCAGCATCCGGATTTTGACGACCTTGATGTCGTTTAGCGGCGGAATCTGCACCGTCAGGGATTCCGGCAGGCGGACACGGTGGTCCACCATGACAAGGGCGCGCACGGCAGTGTAGTCGCGGCCCTCGACGCAGTAGTGGTCGACGGAGCAGACGTCTCCAAGGCGGCTTAGGGTCCACCGGATGCCGTGGTCATGCCACAGCTCATGAGGGAATTCAGCTGCCTCCACCTCGATGAGTTCATCGAAGACGGGCGAGACGCGGTCCGCCTCCTCGACCGGCTCGAAAGAGACGTGATTGCCTTGGAACTCAAGCGGGCCAAGACCAATGATGTAGTCTCTGGCCCAGGCGGAGTCGAAGATGACGCAGCCCGCGCCGCGCCATGAGCCCGCGACGCTGAAACTGTGGGTGCCGACATGAGCGTGGATGGCTGCGTGGATGATGGTAGATGGGTTGTGGACAGGTATGGAAAGGTGCGCAAAGGCGACGTGACTGACGTCGTTGACAAGGCAGGCGGGCGCGACAATGAGGGGCGCGTGGTCAAAGGGCGGATGCGCGTGGTGAAGTGGAGGCTGCGGGAAAGGTGGGGGCGGTGCGTGAGCGTCAGGTGCAGGGAGGTGTATGTCGTTCAGACGTGAGCGCAACACATCATGATTTAGCGGAGTTGAGAGGGGCGGTGGTGACGGCGTGGGTGTCGAGGAGACATGCATGGGGAGGTGGTTGACGGGGATGCCGAGCAGGGGAGCATCCAGATGCGTCCCAGCCCGTGGCCAAGGAAACGCGGCCCCGAGAGCCGGGGCAAGCTCGTCCATACCAAGGGAAGCCATGGCGTCGGGGGTGGCTGATCTGGAAGGGAGGGTGAAGGCGGGGTTATTGGTAGGTTTTTTGGGTAGCGGAGGGAAGAAGGGAAGCGATCGGACCGACCTGCAGTTGCGAGCTCGGTGGCCGGAGCACCAGCAGCGCGCGCACCGCACTGGGTCTCGGCAAAGCTGAACCTCGTGGTCCAGTGTGAGGCAGCGGAAGCAACGGCGTCTACCGGTGGAGAAGGGCAGTATGAGAGGTGTGGTTGTGTTGTGCGTCCTTCCGCTGGTTGGAGTTATATAGGCTGGGCGCGAGGCCGGGGGAGGAGTAAGGAGAGCGTCCCGATAGGAGCGAGCAGGTGATGTTGTTTCTGAAAGCTCGGTCGTCATGTTGATAGCAGCACAGTGGAGGGATGGCGGCCCATGGTGCTGGTGCGTGTGCGTGCGCGAGGCAGCAGGTTGGTGCATAGTGTAGTGAGCATGCCGCGTGTTTTAGGGTGTTTGACCATGGGGGGGACGGGTGGCGTGTCCGTCATGCGATTAGGTGAGGGGTGCGGGGGTGCGGGTGCAGCAGTCGCGGGTGGGCCCAGGGAGGGTGATGCGGGGAGTGGCTCCTGCATGCAGGTCCGTGAGCGGGGGGTAGTGGTTGTGGCAGGGCTGGCGACAAGCGGACGGCACAGAAACTCGAGGGGCGGGATCGTGGCTGCGTGAGCTGCAGCAACTGTGGAAGGATTCACGTCATGGGCGGTGTAGTCAGACGGTGGAGTCCGAGCTGTAGGAATAGTGGCTGATGGTGGTTGACCGCTGGTTTCTTGGGTGCTCGGTCGCGTTGAGAAAGGCAGGGCAGTGGGTGGGAGCGTGGTGAGGGTTGAGGGGTGCGGTCCAAGGATAGATCGTGGCGCACGACTGTCAGCAGGCCAACAAGAGGTCTGAGCATGAATAGTAGCCGAGGATAGCTGGTCAAAGAGGACCATGGAGAAGCATTTGAAATCGAGCGGCGACTTTTTCAAAATTTCGAGCCTTACTTCTTTGGAGAGCACTGAAGACTGAAACACATGATCAGCTAGCCTAGTTGCTTGGAAAACTGTTTTAACCGAGAAGGAGTGGTCTAGGGCCGAAACAATGAGGTTTACGGATGGCTTAACAGTGTCGGATCGACAGACAATCCAAAACGGGGTTTTTGGTTCACCGTACGGAGAGAAAAGTGGCATTGTGATCTCAGTGTGGTACATGCTAAGAACGCGGTTATAGAATTTAATTCCAGGGCGGACAGGCCTAACCTTCGATGCAGAGTCGAGCAGTTGCAAGGTCGACGAGGGGCGGACAACCAGCACCGCCGAAGGAGACGTCTGTGATCCATGGTCAGCAGAAGGATGGCCCTCCGATGTAGAGTCGAGCAGTTGTAAGGTCGACGAGGGGCGGACAACCAGCGCCGCCATAGGAGACGTCGGCGATCCATGGTCAGCAGGAGCAAGGCGGGCAGCCGGGGCCGTCGGGCGGGCCGGCGGCTGCGTTGTTTGGTCTTGGAATGTTAAGGAGGAATCGGGCAGTGCTGGTGGGATTAGGATTGAGGCGTAGAAGAATGGCGAAGAGAAGGGTGAGGCGGCCGTGATCCATGCACATGCATCAGGCAACGCGGTGCAGAAGGAGTAGGCAGACGGCGATATCTGTTCGACGGCAAACGTGGTGGCACGTCCACCGAATCTAGTTTGCAGTAGGGCGGCGACGAGGAAGTGATCAAGTGGTAGGCTGGTGGAGTGGAAGAAGATGATGGCTAGATATGTGGTTTTGGGGGCTCGGCGCGGGGGGGGGGAGACCATGGAATGCTTGGCCTGCCAGAGGGCAGCCTGGAAAGCGAGGCCAAGCGAGTCGTCGAGGAGTAGGGTGTGGCGAATGAATCGGAAGGCATGTTGGAGGCGGTCTCCAATGTCGACGGCGGGCGACAAGCGGTGAGGTGAAGGGGCGGTGGTGAGAAGTGTGCGTTGAGGAGGTGGGGGCAGAAGGCGTTGCGAGATGGGCGCGAAACCTGCCCTGGCGGTGTCATCCGCAGAGCAGGGGTAGAAGGAGATGTGGATTTGCGTGGAGACGATCTCGACCTCGCCGAGGATGGCTGAGGCGACCGCGGGGCAAGACACAGTGATCCGAAAGGTGGAATGAGATAGCTGCAGGGGCATGAACATGTCGAACTGGCCCCCAAGACATCCCTGAAGGTAGCATGTGAGCATGAAGCAGTCGATGTCCAGGCAAGCTGATTCAACCCTGACACTGAGATGGGTTCCAGAGTTCTTGTGACGGAAGGGCGTAATTGGTTGGAGGATAGCTCGCCAGCATTGGGACTCGTAGTCAAGTCCCATAGCGTTCCCGACGCCCAGGGCGGCGCGTATAGCTCCGTGGACCGGAGAGGCATCAAGGCAGTCCTCAACGGGGATTGGTGGCGAGGAGAAGTTGGCTAAGGGGAGGGAGGTGGATGGCCGGCCGGGGAGTGGAGGTGGCGGGGCTGGCGGCGGCGTTGGAGGAGGAGGAAGGAGAGGAGGAGGAGGAAGAAGGAAGGAGAGCATTGGGTTTTTCGAGAAGATGACTGCATCACTCCTCTTTTATGAAAAGCTTAGTTGCCAAATTACTCGTACTTGTCACCAAATTCTGAAAATGCTTAGTTTGTCAGCCCCAATGCTTGTTACCATGTTTAAGTAAACCCTATCTTACAAGTTGTTAATACGAGGTGTGTGCCTAACGAAAAAAAAAGCCTACCATGTTTAAGTAAACCCTACCTTACAAGTTGTTAATACGAGGTGTGTGCCTAACGAAAAAAAAAGCCAACACACTAGTGACTCAAAGCCCTGTAGTACATCAATGTGGGTGGTACTGTAGCACTGCGACTTAGCAGCGTGGTACTAGTGCAAAAAGATTCCCGTGGCAAGTTCGATACCCTACAGGCCAGACATGGAAAGAAAAAAATTTCGCTGCTCGTGCGGGTGTGCTGTGCGAGCAGCCGCGCGGGAGGGATTCCGTGCATACACTGTTACTTTTAGATTTTCCCTAGTCTAATTAATCGGATGCCCGCATGTCTTAATAATTACTCGGGTATGTTTTTTTTGTGGTATCATGCGCCTATATAGGAAAAAAAATACTGCAGCTTTAAAATACTTTGGATTTTATAATACTTTTCTATCAATCAAACATAGCCTAAGCAATCATATTGGAGGTGCATGGATCAAGATTAAAGATGGGATGTTTGCTTACCGTTGCATACGAAGTGTCCGTTCTTGCTGAGCAGGTGGACGTGGTAGTAGAGGTTGAAGATGAGCGCGGGCTCCGTCACGTACGCGATGCCCAACTTCCTGACCAGCGTCACCGGCCACATGGAGAAGGTGTCAGCGACAAGGCACGTCACGGCTGGGTCGACGGCGACGCGGCCGAGCAGCTCCTCCACGTGCGCGTGGAGCAGCGAGGCCATGAACTCGTCGTGGTGCAGCGACCGGTCGAACCCCACGGCCACGGGCCTCCGAGTCAGGCAGAAGTACGCGGGCAGAACGATGCGGCAGCCGGAGACGAGGTCTACGGCGTCGAGCGTGACGTTGCCCCGGAGCAGGCCTCGCGGGAAGCCACTGCTGCGGAGCTCGTCGTACGCGGTGGAGGTAGGGCTGGCGGCGTCGAAGCGGGCGAACGGGAAGAGGAGGGCTGCCGCGAGGAGCAGAAGGACGGATTGGGTTGGTTTCCCCATTTTCTTGAGTATAAGTGGAGAGACGTTTAACGATGGAAGAGTGCAGTCGAATGGAAGGTGGCTGCTGTAGCTTTTATAGAGGGCTTGGGCACATCGTACGTACTACTGCTTGTAGTTGCCGGTAGGTGTATAGGGCAGTTTAGTCAATTCTCATCCCGTCAGGAAGTTCTTGCAATCGATCAACCCAATCAGTGGTCACCACATCATATCGCTGCTGGCCGGTCACCGCGGCATCTCGCTCCTTGGCAGCTCCCCTCGCCGCACCGATTCTCCTTTGCATTGTCCTGCCGCTCCTCACCTCACAAGATCATTCTAGGTACTAATTCGTAACTAGAACGACCACGGGCATTACCGGTCTCGTTTAAGTAGGTGCGGTAGGTGCTGGATATTTGGGACTCGTGTGGGCAATGGGTATGGACTTAGAAGCGTGGAGCCAGGCAGCCAGCTGGATGCTCGGCTGATCATGAGGCATGGGTATACCTGGCCATACCTCGGGCCGGGCCGGGCTTCGGGCCGGGCCTAGCCAAGCCCGACGCAAAAAATCTAGGCCCGGGCCTGGCCCGGCCCGGTCATCGGGCCTGGCCCGGCCCGGTCATCGGGCCTGTTTTTTGGGCCCGAGCCAGGCCCAAACACGTAAAAGCCCATCGGGCTCCGGGCCGGCCCGGCCCGACCTTCATGAAAGTGCAAAAATGATGGGCCCGGGCCCGGGCCGGCCCGGCCATCGGGCTCAAAATCTAGGCCCGAGCCCGGCCCGGAAGCAGTGTCGGGCCAGGCCGGGCCGGGTTTTTTTGGGCCGGGTCGGGCCGGGCTTCCCATGGCCAGGTATAGGCATGGGCGTGTGCATGCACTACACTCGGGAGAAGAGGCTTCTTTGGCAGAAGGGATGCTAGAGTCCAAATACTTTCATGTGCGCACACTTTCTCACATTAGCCATAAGAACTGCTTTGCAACTCGTCTGGTTATGCCTTTTCTGCAACAAATACTACCGCCTCCGTTCCATAAGGAGGGAGTAGTACACACCTAATCGAGTAGTATGCGTTATCGTCAACATTAACTCTTAGGTTAGAAAAATGATCGGCTAGTATTAATGTGATGTGCCGTAAAAGGCCTCATAGCCAATGGGCCTCGGGTCGGCCCCATTGCATCCGAATTGAAAACAACTAGGTATGTGACCTGCGCATTTGGGCGGCTAGATTTGTTATGCAACTGATGTATTTCCAGTTTTTAATGTTTGTTAGCATGTTTGCTTTGACATATCGATCTGCTATTAAATAGATATCAGGCTATGTGATTATTCTTTGGAAAATGTATCCATTTAGTGAGTAGGTAGTTGCTAGTAATTACTTCCGTCTGTTACAATAAAATACAAATTCAACAATATGTGGCTCATTCAAGATTTTTTTAGAGTTTTGTACTAATTTATAGGTTTCTTTTGACATTTTCCTTTAGCCCTAAAAACATGTTTCTTTTCATTGACCTGTGTAATTTTCTATTCGATAAAATCTTGCGATGTGTTCCATTAGCCCCTAGCATGCGAAATCAATATATTTCCCCGATGTTGCTTGTCAACATAAGGCAGTGCATATGTTGGTTTGTTTCAGGAAAAGTTGGGCCAACATTTCTATTGTTGCCTAATATCTATTACCCTTAACACATTGCCATGATTAGTTATTTGCTTTGGATTGTTACTGCTGCATTGACAACACCACTTCTGCCATACCATATGTACTTCCTAGTATTCATTGTACTACATGATATGTGGGTTACTCGGTTGGCAACATGACTCACACAGTGCAGCTAAATCACTACATGTTACTATACATAATGCTTTAGTTTTCTTACATGGTCTCTACTTTGTATACTAGAACTCTGATTACTCATGCTTGTAAAATACTATCCATCACATATAAAATAAAAATTTTATTTCGATGAATCTACATACACACTTTTCATATACTAACAACCATATCTAGAAAAGACCTTAAGCATGCTAACCTGACACATTTCTTCAGTCGCTATATATCACATGTCATTGGATGGAATCAAAGTGCTAACTGTTTTTAATTCTCTCTTGTAGGTTGACTTTCGCATATGAACCCAAGTTCTTATTTTCTTCCAATACTATTGTATTAAAAAATAGTTACAAGTATTTGCCGGTTTTATGAGGAGTTCACACAAAAACTGGTTTTATTTATTATTTCATGTTTCAGATTTAATGAGTTGCATTATTTATTCACTGACGGTGTCCCGGACTAAGGGTACTAACCTAGACGGTCCATGCTCCTCGGATTGGGTCTATGGGCCTCCATTCGTGATCAACAGAAGATTCCGGAAGATGTACGCAGGAGGAAGGAGCAAGACCGCGTCTACCGAAAACTTGTCGTATACTCCAAGACTACTCTTGCCGCCTTATCCCTAGATGCCGACCTTGTAACCCTAGATACCCTACTCGGCGTGTATATAAGCCGTAGGGTTTAGCCCGTAGAGGGGACATCAACGCAATATCATTCACCTAGCCCTAGAGTTAGACCACAACTTATGATGTCGAGGTAGATCAACTCTATACTTGGTGCTACTCCAATAATATAAACAAGAGCAGGACGTAGGGTTTTACCTACATCAAGAGGGCCTGAACCTGAGTAAAAAAACGTCTCCCTGTTCCTGTTACCATCCTTCCGAGATCCACAGCTCAGGACCCCTACCCCGAGGTCTGCTGGTTTCCACACCGACACTTGTGCTTTCATTAAGAGTTCCACTGTGAGATCGACAAAGGAATCGATGGCTCATCGGCAGATCAGCTGCGTCATCGGTCGCAGGAACGTTTACGTCCCCGACCAACTCTTCGTAATCGGCAACATGATGTTTTGCGACGATTCAACCGGCCATCTGGCCTTTGTCGAGAACTACGCCCCAGGTTGGATTGTGACTTTTGGAGGCTTAGAGTATACCACAGACTCCCGTGGTGAACTCATCATGATGGGCTGGGCACCCTGGCTAATGGGAGATCTGCCAGGCTCTGGAGGCTTGACTACAGAACCGGCCTCCCTCGAAGACGCCGGATCAGACTCGTTGGCGTCGCTGGCGGCCGAGGACACCGGCATGATGACCCCGGGTGATCTTGCCGCAACCCTTGCCTCGAACCACGGTCTAGGCCCTGCTTTGGCAACCGCGTTGGATCTTGAGCCGCCCCCTACACAGGATCACAACTTAGCCTCTGATCCTCTTCACATCACAGAGCTGCCATGCTATGCGCCAGGTGTACTTCGAGTCGGCGCCGCGTATAGTCAGGCTATGAATCTCGAGGAGCGGTCACATCTAAATGACATGCTCGATCGGATTCAAGCATGTCAATCTCAGATGACAAGACTTCAGTCTATGACAAGATCGGACTTAAAGCCGACGATCGAGAAATTTACATCCCACCGAACACCCACCTAGTTGCAACCGTCGATGACTTAACCGACGTGCTTGACTACGGCGAGGCCATGGATATGGATGAAAATTCCGATGGCCCTACGAAGAACACTTCACCACTAGTAAATACTGGCAAGTGGACCGCAATGTCTACCTACGACGTATACATGGTCGACACCCCTAACACCCCTCCACGGCGTCGGCCTAGGCGTAGAAGGGGTGCCAATGGGGAGCCCAGTGGCAATAATGACACTGTCGACAATGGCAACGCAACAGCTGGCGATGCCAACAACCCTGGTGAGGACCTTCAAGCCTCCCCATCACGGGACGACGACCCTGAGGGAAATCCCGAGGACCCTAATCCCGATGACCTCTTTGAGGGGGCCGACGATAACTGCATGCCAGAGTCCGAGGAGGATGACAGCCTCGACATCGAGGACTATATCATCCCCGAGGACCCCTTTTGAACAGGAATGCTTCCGACGGCGCCTTCTCGCCACTACCCTAAGTATGAAACGCAAGCAGCAGGAGCTGCAAGCCAATGCGGATGCGCTGAAGGAGAAGTGGGTCGAAGTCCTTTTGGCTGAGCAAGATCTCGAAAATCGACGTCACAACACGCCTAAATCATACCCCGGGCGGTGTCTGCTATAGGAGTTCGATGAGGAAGTGTCCACAGACACGTCGGATCGACCCCCCTAGGGGTCGAGATAGGCTGGTATGAGACAATAAAAATACCTGACCACCCTCTCACTGTCATGGCAGGGACTCTGTGGACTAGCTGAAGAAAATATACCCTAGAGGCAATAATAAAGTTGTTATTTATATTTCCTTATATCATGATAAATGTTTATTATTCATGCTAGAATTGTATTAACCGGAAACTTAGTACATGTGTGAATACATAGACAAACAGAGTGTCACTAGTATGCCTCTACTTGACTAGCTCATTGAATCAAAGATGGTTATGTTTCCTAACCATAGACATGAGTTGTCATTTGATTAACGGGATCACATCATTAGAGAATGATGTGATTGACTTGACCCATTCTGTTAACTTAGCACTTTGTCGTTTAGTATATTGCTATTGCTTTCTTCATGACTCATACATGTTCCTATGACTATGAGATTATGCAACTCCCGAATACCGGAGGAACACTTTGTGTGCTACCAAACGTCACAACATAACTGGGTGATTATAAAGGTGCTCTACAGGTGTCTCCGATGGTACTTGTTGAGTTGGCATAGATCAAGATTAGGATTTGTCACTCCGATTGTCGGAGAGGTATCTCCGGGCCCTCTCGGTAATGCACATCACTATAAGCCTTGCAAGCAATGTAACTAATGAGTTATTTGCGGGATGATGCATTACGGAATGAGTAAAGAGACTTGCCAGTAACGAGATTGAACTAGGTATTGAGATACCGACGATCGAATCTCGGGCAAGTAATATACCGGTGACAAATAGAACAACGTATGTTGTTATGAGGTTTAACCGATAAAGATCTTCGTAAAATATGTAGGAACCAATATGAGCATCCAGGTTCCGCTATTGGTTATTGATCGGAGATGAGTCTCGGTCATGTCTACATAGTTCTCGAACCCGTAGGGTCCGCACGCTTAACGTTCGGTGACGATCGGTATTATGAGTTATGTGTTTTGATGTACCGAAGGTAGTTCGGAGTCCCGGATATGATCATGGACATGACGAGGAGTCTATAAATAGTCGAGACATAAAGATCGATATATTGGACAACTATGTTTGGACATCGGAATGGTTCCGGGTGAGATCGGGAGTATACCGGAGCAGTGGGAGGTTACCGGAACCCCCCGGGAGGTATATGGGCCTTATTGGGCCTTAGCGGGAGAGAGGGGAAAGGAGCAAAGGAGGGGGAGCGCCCCCCCAAGCCCAATCCGAATTGGGAAGGGGGCCGGCCCCCTTTCCTTCCTCCTTCCTCCCCCTTCCTTCCACTCCTAGTCCAACTAGGGATGGGGGGGGGGAATCCTACTCCCGGTGGGAGTAGGACTCCCCTTGGGGCGCGCCTACGAGGCCGACCTCCTCCCCTCCTATACTCCTTTATATACGGGGGAGGGGGCACCCCATAGACACACAAGTTGATCGTTGATCTTTTAGCCGTGTGCGGTGCCCCCCTCCACCATAATCCACCTCGGTCATATCATCGTAGTGCTTAGGCGAAGCCCTGTGCCGGTAACTTCATCATCACCGTCGTGCTGACTAAGCTCTCCCTCGAAGCTCTACTCGATCATGAGTTCGTGGGGCGTCACCGAGCTGAACATGTGCAGATCGCGGAGGTGCCGTACGTTTGGTACTAGGATCGATGGATCGTGAAGACGTACAACTACATCAACTGTGTTGTCATAACGCTTCCGCTTTCGGTCTACGAGGGTACGTAGACAACACTCTTCCCTCTCGTTGCTATGCATCACCATGATCTTGTGTGTGCGTAGGAATTTTTTTGAAATTACTATGTTCCCCAACAGTGGCATCCGAGCCAGGTTTATGCGTAGATGTTATATGCACGAGTAGAACACACAGTAGTTATGGGCGTGGGTATATACATATTGCTTGCTATGACTAGTTGATTCTTGATTCATCGGTATTGTTGGATGTAGCGGCCTATACCGACATTACGCGTACGCTTACGCGAGACTGGTTCTACCGATGTGCTTCGCACATAGGTGGCTGGTGGGTGTCAGTTTCTCCAACTTTAGTTGAATCGGATTCAATGAACAGGGTCTTTCTGAAGATCAAAAAGCAATCATTATACCGCGTTGTGGTTTTTGATGCGTAGGTAAGAACGGTTCTTGCTCAGCCTATAGTAGCCACGTAAAACTTGCAACAACAAATTAGAGGACGTCTAACTTGTTTTTGCAGGGCATGTTGTGATGTGATATGGTTAAGACATGATGCTAAATTTTATTGTATGAGATGATCATGTTTTGTAACGGAGTTATTGGCAACTTGCAGGAGCCATATGGTTGTTTCTTTATTGTATGAAATGCAATCGCCATGTAATTGCTTTACATTATCACTAAGCGGTAGCGATAGTCGTAGAAACAATAGTTGGCGAGACGACTACGATGATATGATGGAGATCAAGGTGTCGGACCGGTGATGATGGTGATCATGACGGTGCTTTGGATATGGAGATCAAAGGCACAAGATGATGATGGCCATATCATATCACTTATATTGCATGTGATGTTTATCCTTCATGCATCTTATTTTGCTTAGATCGACCATAGCATTATAAGATGATCTCTCACTAAATTTCAAGGTACAAGTGTTCTCCCTGAGTATGCACCGTTGCGAAAGTTCGTCGTGCCGAGACACCAAGTGATGATCGGGTGTGATAAGCTCTACGTTCACATACAACGGGTGCAAGCCAGTTTTGCACATGCAGAATACTAGGGTTAAACTTGACGAGCCTAGCATATGCAGATATGGCCTCGGAACACTGAGACCGAAAGGTCGAGCGTGAATCATATAGTAGATATGATCAACATAGTGATGTTCACCATTGAAAACTACTCCATCTCACGTGATGATCAGACATGGTTTAGTTGATATGGATCACGTGATCACTTAGATGATTAGAGGGATGTCTATCTAAGTGGGAGTTCTTAAGTAATTTGATTAATTGAACTTTAATTTATCATGAACTTAGTACCGGATAGTATTTTGCATGTCTATGTTGTTGTAGATAGATGGCCCATGCTGTTGTTCCGTTGAATTTTAACGTGTTCCTAGAGAAAGCTTAGTTGAAAGATGATGGTAGCAACTACACGGTCTGGGTCCGTAACTTGAGGATTATCCTCATTGCCGCACAGAAGAATTATGTCCTGGAAGCACCACTAGGTGCCAAACCCGCTGCAAGAGCAATGCCAGATGTTATGAACGTCTGGCAGAGCAAAGCTGATGACTACTCGATAGTTCATTATGCCATGCTTTACGGCTTGGAACCGGGACTTCAACGATGTTTTGAACGTCATGGAGCATATGAGATGTTCCAGGAGTTGAAGTTAATATTTCAAGCAAATGCCCGGATTGAGAGATATGAAGTCTCCAATAAGTTCTATAGCTGCAGGATGGAGGAGAATAGTTCTGTCAGTGAACATATACTCAAAATGTCTAGGTATAACAATCACTTGATTCAACTGAGAGTTAATCTTCCGGATGATAGTGTCATTGACAGAATTCTTCAATCACTGCCACCAAGCTACAAGAGCTTCATGATGAACTATAACATGCAAGGGATGTATAAGACAATTTCCGAGCTCTTCGCAATGCTAAAGGCTGCGGAGGTAGAAATTAAGAAGGAGCATCAAGTGTTGATGGTCAACAAGACCGCCAGTTTCAAGAAAAAGGGTATAGGGAAGAAGGGGAACTTCAAGAAGAACACCAAGCAAGTTGCTGCTCAAGTGAAGAAGCCCAAGTCTGGACCTAAGCCTGAGACTGAGTGCTTCTACTGCAAAGGGACTGGCCACTGGAAGCGGAACTACCCCAAGTATTTGGCGGATAAGAAGGATGGCAAGGTGAACAAAGGTATATGTTATATACATGTTATTGATGTGTATCTTACTAATGCTCGCAGTAGTGCCTGGGTATTTGATACTGGTTCTGTTGCTAATATTTGCAACTCGAAACAGGGACTACGGATTAAGCGAAGATTAGCTAAGGACGAGGTGACGATGCGCGTGGGAAATGGTTCCAAAGTCGATGTGATCGCAGTCGGCATGCTACCTCTACATCTACCTTGAGGATTAGTTTTAGACTTGAATAATTGTTATTTGGTGCCAGCGTTAAGCATGAACATTATATCTGGATCTTGTTTGATGCGAGACGGTTAAATAAGAGAATGTTTGTTCTATTTATATGAGTAATATCTTTTATGGTCATGCACCCTTGAAGAATGGTATGTTTATATTAAATCTCGATAGTAGTGATACACATATTCATAATATTCAAGCCAAAAGATGCATAGTTGATAATGATAGTGCAACTTATTTGTGGCACTGCCGTTTGGGTCATATTGGTGTAAAGTGCATGAAGAAACTCCATTCCGATGGATTTTTGGAATCACTTGGTACTTGCGAACCATGCCCCATGGGCAAGATGACTAAAACTCCGTTCTCCGGAACAATGGAGCGATCAACATATTTGTTAGAAATCATACATACTGATGTATGTGGTCCGATGAATGTTGAGGCTCGCGGCGGGTATCGTTATTTTCTCACCTTCATAGATGATTTGAGCAGATATGGGTATATCTACTTAATGAAACATAAGTCTAAAACATTTGAAAAGTTCAAAGAATTTCAGAGTGAAGTGGAAAATCATCGTAACAAGAAAATAAAGTTTCTATGATCTGATCGTGGAGGAGAATATTTGAGTTACGAGTTTGGTCTTCATTTGAAACAATGTGGAATAGTTTCACAACTCACGCCACCCGGAACACCACAGCGTAATGATGTGTGTGAATGTTGTAATCGTACTTTACTAGATATGGTGCGATCTATGATGTCTCTTACTGATTTACCGCTATTGTTTTGGGGTTATGCTTTAGAGACAGCTGCATTCACGTTAAATAGGGCACCATCAAAATCCGTTGAGACGACTCCTTATGAACTATGGTTTGGCAAGAAACCAAAGTTGTCGTTTCTTAAAGTTTGGGGTTGCGATGCTTATGTGAAGAAACTTCAACCTGATAAGCTGGAACCCAAATCGGAGAAATGTGTCTTCATAGGATACCCAAAGGAGACTGTTGGGTACACCTTCTATCACAGATCCGAAGGCAAGACATTCGTTGCTAAGAATGGATCCTTTCTAGAGAAGGAGTTTCTCTCAAAAGAAGTGAGTGGGAGGAAAGTAGAACTTGATGAGGTAACTGTACCTGCTCCCTTATTGGAAAGTAGTTCATCACAGAAATCTGTTCCTGTGACTGCTACACCTATTAGTGAGGAAGCTAATGATGATGATCATCTAACTTCAGATCAAGTGACTACTGAACCTCGTAGGTCAACCAGAATAAGATCCGCACCAGAGTGGTACGGTAATCATGTTCCAGAGATGGGATCCATGTATGAGAACAAAGTGTGGACTTTGGTTGACTTGCTAGATGACCGGCAAGCCATCGAGAATAAATGGATCTTCAAGAAGAAGACTGACGCTGATGGTAATGTTACTGTCTACAAAGCTCGACTTGTTGTGAAAGGTTTTCGACAAGTTCAAGGAGTTGACTACGATGAGACCTTCTCACCCGTAGCGATGCTTAAGTCCATCCGAATCATGTTAGCAATTGCTGCATTTTATGATTATGAAATTTGGCAAATGGATGTAAAGACTGCATTCCTGAATGGATTTCTGGAAGAAGAGTTGTATATGATGCAACCTAAAGGTTTTATCGATCCAAAGGGTGCTAACAAAGTGTGCAAGGTCCAATGATCCATTTATGGACTGGTACAAGCATCTCGGAGTTGGAATAAACGTTTTGATAGTGTGATAAAAGCATATGGTTTTATACAAACTTTTGGAGAAGCCTGTATTTACAAGAAAGTGAGTGGGAGCTCTGTAGCATTTCTAATATTATATGTGGATGACATATTGTTGATTGGAAATGATATAGAATTTCTAGATAGCATAAAAGGATACTTGAATAAGAGTTTTTCAATGAAAGACCTCGGTGAAGCTGCTTATATATTGGGCATTAAGATCAATAGAGATAGATCACGACGCTTAATTGGACTTTCACAAAGCACATACCTTGATAAAATTTTGAAGAAGTTCATAATGGATCAAGCAAAGAAAGGGTTCTTGCCTGTGTTACAAGGTGTGAAGTTGAGTCAAACTCAATGCCCGACCACTGCAAAAGATAGAGAGAAAATGAAAGGTGTTCCCTATGCTTCAGCCATAGGCTCTATCATGTATGCAATGTTGTGTACCAGACCTAATGTGTGCCTTGCTATTAGTTTAGCAGGGAGGTACCAAAGTAATCCAGGAGTGGATCACTGGATAGCCGTCAAGAACATCCTGAAATACCTGAAAAGGACTAAGGATATGTTTCTCGTTTATGGAGGTGATAAAGAGCTCACCATAAATGGTTACATCGATGCAAGCTTTGACACTGATCCGGATGACTCTAAGTCACAAACCGGATACATGTTTATATTTAACGGCGGAGCTGTCAGTTGGTGCAGTTCTAAGCAAAGCATCGTGGCGGGATTTACGTGTGAAGCGGAGTACATAGCTGCTTCGGAAGCAGCAAATGAAGGAGTCTGGATGAAGGAGTTCATATCCGATCTAGGTGTCATACCTAGTGCATCGGGTCCAATGAAAATCTTTTGTGACAATACTGGTGCAATTGCCTTGGCAAAGGAATCCAGATTTCACAAGAGAACCAAGCACATCAAGAGACGCTTCAATTCCATCCGCGATCAAGTCAAAGAAGGAGACATAGAGATTTGCAAGATACATACGGATCTGAATGTTACAGACCCCTTGACTAAGCCTCTCTCACAAGAAAAACATGATCAACACCAAGACTCCATGGGTGTTAGAATCATTACAGTGTAATATAGATCATTGACTCTAGTGCAAGTGGGTGACTGAAGGAAATATGCCCTAGAGGTAATAATAAAGTTGTTATTTATATTTCCTTATATCATGATAAATGTTTATTATTCATGCTAGAATTGTATTAACCAGAAACTTAGTACATGTGTGAATACATAGACAAACAGAGTGTCACTAGTATGCCTCTACTTGACTAGCTCGTTGAATCAAAGATGGTTATGTTTCCTAACCATAGACATGAGTTGTCATTTTATTAATGGGATCACATCATTAGAGAATGATGTGATTGACTTGACCCATTCCGTTAGCTTAGCACTTGATCATTTAGTATATTGCTATTGCTTTCTTCATGACTTATACATGTTCCTATGACTATGCGATTATGCAACTCCCGAACACCAAAAGGGAGAGGAAATGATACCTCTTGAGCATGCGTTGGTTTTCCCTTGAAGAGGAAAGGGTGAGGAAATGCTACCTCTTGAGCATGCGTTGGTTTTCCCTTGAAGAGGAAAGGGTGATGCAGCAAAGTAGCATAAGTATTTCCCACAGCTTTTGAGAACCAAGGTATCAATCCAGTAGGAGATTACACGCAAGTCGCCTAATACCTGCACAAACAAATAAGAACCTTGCAACCAATGCGATAAAGGGGTTGTCAATCCCTTTTCATGGCCACTTGCAAAAGTGAGATCTGATAAAGATAATAATATAATATTTTTGGTATTTTTTTGTATAGATTGGAAAATAAAGATTGCAAAATAAAATAAATGGTAAACTAGAATTGTAGATCAGAAACTTATATGATGTAAAATAGACCCCGGGCGCCATAGGTTTCACTAGTGGCTTCTCTCAAGATAGGATATTTTATGGTGGGTGAACAAATTACTGTCGAGCAATTGATAGAAAAGCGCATAGTTATGAGAATATCTAGGAATGATCATAAACATAGGCATCACCTCCGTGTCAAGTAGACCGAAACGATTCTGAATCTACTACTATTACTCCACACATCGACCGCTATCCAGCATGCATCTAGAGTATTAAGTTCATACGAACTGAGTAACGCATTAGGTAAGATGACATGATGTAGAGGGATAAACTCAAGCAATATTATATAAACCCCATCTTTTTATCCTCGATGGCAACAATACAATACGTGCCTTGCTGCCCCTACTGGCACTAGGAAAGGACACCGCAAGATTGAACCCAAAGCTAAGCACTTCTCCCATTGCAAGAAAGATCAATCTAGTAGGCCAAACTAAACCGATAATTCGAAGAGACTTGCAAATATATCAAATCATGCATATAAGAATTCAGAGAAGAATCAAATATTGTTCATAGATAATCTTGATCATAAACCCACAATTCATCAGATCTCGACAAACACACCGCAAAAAGAATTATATCGTATAGATCTCCAAGAGAATTGAGGAGAACTTTGTATTGAGATCCAAAGAGAGAGAGAATAAGCCATCTAGCTAATAACTATGTACCCGAAGGTCTGAACTAAGCTACTCACACATCACCGGAGAGGCTATTGTGTTGATGTAGAAGCCCTGCGTGATCGAATCCCCCTCCGGCAGATCACCGGAAAAGGCCCCAAGATGGGATCTCACGGGTACCGAAGGTTGCGGCGGTGGAAAAGTGGTTTCGTGGCTTCCCTGGTTGTTTTCAGGGTATAAGAGTATATATAGGCAAAGGAAGTAGGTCGGTGGAGCTACGAGGGGCCCACGAGGGTGGGGGGCGTGCCCTCCCCCTCGTGGCTGCCTCGCTGCTTCCTTGACGTCCACTCCAAGTCTCCTGGATTGCGTTTGTTCCAAAAAAGGTCCTCGCGAAGGTTTCATTCCGTTTGGATTCCGTTTGATGTTCCTTTTCTGCGAAACACTGAAATAGGCAAAAAAACAACTGGCACTGGGCCTCCAGTTAATAGGTTAGTCCCCCAAATAATATAAAAGTGCATATTAAAGCCCATTAAACATCCAAAAGAGATAATATAGTAGAATGGAACAATGAAAAATTATAGATACGTTGGAGACGTATCAGCATCCCCAAGCTTAATTCTTGCTTGTCCTAGAGTAGGTAAATGATAAAAATAGAATTTTTGATGTGGAATGCTACCTAACATAATTTTCAATGTAATATTTTTTATTGTGGCATGAATGTTCAGATCCGAAAGATTCAAGACAAAAGTTTAATATTGACAAAAAATAATAATACTTTAAGCATACTAATAAAGTAATCATGTCTTCTCAAAATAACATGGCCAAAGAAAGCTATCCATACGAAATCATATAGTCTGGCTATGCTCTATCTTCATCACACAAAATATTTAAATCATGCACAACCCCGATGATAAGTCAAGCAATTGTTTCATACTTTTGATGTTCTCAAACTATTTCAATCTTCACGCAATACATGAGCATGAGCCATGGACATAGCACTATAGGTGGAATAGAATGGTGGTTGTGGAGAAGACAAAAATGAGAAGATAGTCTCACATCAACTAGGCGTATCAACGGGCTATGGAGATGCCCATCAATAGATATCAATGTGAGCGAGTAGGGATTGCCATGCAAAGGATGCACTAGATCTATAAGTGTATGAAAGCTCAACAAGAAACTAAGTGGGTGTGCAACCAACTTGCTTGCTCACGAAGACCTAGGGCGTTTTGAGGAAGCCCATCATTGGAATATACAAGCCAAGTTCTATAATGAAAAATTCCCACCTAGTATATGAAAGTGACAAAATAGGAGACTCTCTATCATGAAGATCATGGTGCTACTTTGAAGCACAATTGTGGTAAAAGGATAGTAGCATTGCCCCATCTCTATTTTTATCTCATTTTTTTATTTGGGCCTCTTTTGTTTTTGTCCGGAGTCTCATCGCGACTTGTGGGGAATCATAGTCTCCATCATCCTTTCCTCCCTGGGACAATGCTCTAAAAAGGAAGATCATCACACTTTTATTTACTTACAACTCAAGAATTACAACTCAATACTTAGAACAAAATATGACTCTATTTGAATGCCTCCGGCGGTGTACCGGGACGTGCAATGAATCAAGAGTGACATGTATTAAATAATTATGAAGGTGGCTTTGCCACAAATACGATGTCAACTACATGATAATGCAAAGCAATATGACAATGATGGAGCGTGTCATAATAAACAGAACGGTGGAAAGTTGCATGGCAATATATCTCGGAATGGCTATGGAAATGCCATAATAGGTAGGTATGGTGGCTGTTTTGAGGGAGGTAATGGTGGGTGTTATGGTACCGGCGAAAGTTGCACGGCACAAGAGAGGCTAGCAATGGTGGAAGGGTGAGAGTGCGTATAATCCATGTACTCAACATTAGTCATAAAGAACTCACATACTTATTGCAAAAATCTATTAGTTATCGAAACGAAGTACTACGCGCATGATCCTAAGGGGATAGATTGGTAGGAAAAGACCATCGCTCGTCCCCGACCGCCACTCATAAGGAAGACAATCAATAAATAAATCATACTCGGACTTCATCACATAACGGTTCACCATACGTGCACGCTACGAGAATCACAAACTTTAACACAAGTATCTCTCAAATTCACAACTACTCAACTAGCATAACTCTAATATCACCATCTTCATATCTCAAAACAATTATCAAGTATCAAATTTCTCATAGTATTCAATGCACTTTATATGAAAGTTTTTATTATACCCATCTTGGATGCCTATCATATTAGGACTAATTTATAGCCAAAGCAAATTACCATGCTGTTCTAGAGGACTCTCAAAATAATATAAGTGAAGCATGAGAGATCAATAATTTCTACAAAATAAAACCACCACCGTGCTCTAAAAAGATATAAGAGAAGCGCTAGAGCAAAATTGTCTAGCTCAAAAGATATAAGTGAAGCACATAGAGTATTCTAATAAATTTCGATTCATGTGTGTCTCTCCCAAAAGGTGTGTACAGCAAGGATGGTTGTGGTATACTAAAAAGCAAAGACTCAAATCATACAAGACGCTCCAAGAAAAACACATATCATGTGGTGAATAAAAATATAGCCTCAAGTAAAGTTACCGATGGACGAAAACGAAAGAGGGGATGCCTTCCGGGGCATCCCCAAGCTTAGGCTTTTGGTTGTTCTTGAATTTTACCTTGGGGTGCCTTGGTAATCCCCAAGTTTAGGATCTTGCCACTCCTTGTTCCAAAATCCATCAAATCTTTACCCAAAAACTTGAAAACTTCACATCACAAAACTTAACAGAAAATCTCATGAGCTCTGTTAGTATTAGAAAGCAAACCACCACTTCAAGGTACTGTAATGAACTCATGATTTATTTATATTTGTGTTAAACCTACTGTATTACAACTTATCTATGGTTCATACCCCCCGATACTAGCCATAGATTCATCAAAATAAGCAAACAACACACGAAAAACAGTATCTGTCAAAAACAGAACTGTCTGTAGCAATCTGGATAGTTAGAATACTTCGGTCACTCCGAAAATTCTAAAAAATTAGGAAAACCAGGAAAATTTGTATATTGATCTACTTCAGTTGGAATTGGTATTTTATCGCTCTTTGGTAATAGATGATAATTATTTTCGTGAGCGCATACTTTCTGTTTTTATTAGCAAGATCAAACAACAATCACCCAAGAAGATCCTAAAGGCTTTACTTGGCACAAACACTAATTAAAACATAAAAAACACAACCATAACAGAGGCTATATGAATTATTTATTAATAAACAGGAACAAAAAGCAAAGAACAAAAATAAAATTGGGTTGCCTCCCAACAAGCGCTATTGTTTAACGCCCCTAGCTAGGCATTGATAATTTCGATGATGCTCACATGAAAGACAAGAATTGAAGCACAAAGAGAGCATCATATAGCATGTGAAAAACACATCTAAGTCTAACATACTTCCTATGCATAGGCATCTTATAAGCAAAAAAATTTATCAAGGCAAGCAAAAACTAGCATATGCAAGGAAGGAGAAAGGAACAATAGCAATCTCAACATAACGAGAGGCAATTTAGTAACATGAAAGATTTCTACAACCATATTTTCCTCTCTCATAATAATTACATGTGGGATCATATTCAAACTCAACAATATAACTATCACATAACATTTTATTTTCATGATCCACATGCATGCGAAGTTGACACTCTTCCAAAATAGTGGGATTAACATTAACTAAAGTCATGAACTCTCCAAACCCACTTTTATCAAAAACTTCATAAGATTGAACATTATCCAAATATGTGGGATCTAAAGTTGACACTCTTCCAAACCCACTTTTAATATTATAGCAAACATTATTATCAATCTGATATTCATCATGGGGCTTCAATAAATTTTCAAGATCATAAGAAGAATCACCCCAATCATGATCATTGCAACAAGTAGTACACATAGAAAAATTAGCATCCCCAAGCTTAGGGTTTTGCATATTATTAGCACAATTGACATTAATAGAATTTATAATAAAATCATTGCAATCATGCTTTTTATTCAAAGATCTATCGTGAATCACTTTATAAAGCACTTCATCACAATTTTCAGATTCACGAATTTCAAGCAAAACTCCATAAAGATAATCTAGTGCACTCAACTCACTAGCAATTGGTTCATCATGATTAGATCTTTTAAAAAGATTAGCAAGTGGATGAGGATCCATAAACTTTTAGCAAGCAAAGATGCAAGCAAAAAGAAGGCACATGGTAACAAAAGATCGAACGGAAGAAGGGCGAAGAAAAGGCAAATGTTTGTGAAGCAGGGGAGAGGAAAATGAGAGGCAAATGGCAAATAATGTAATGCGAGGGATAAGAGTTTGTGATGGGTACTTGGTATGTCTTGACTTGAGCGTAGATCTCCCCGGCAACGGCGCCAGAAATTCGCTAGTTGACGGGAGATCAACTCTTGACTTGATTTGGTGCAAATCTCCCCAGCAACGACGCCAGAAATCCTTCTTGCTACCTTTTGAGCATGTGTTGGTTTTCCCTTGAAGAGGAAAGGGTGATGCAGCAAAGTAGCATAAGTATTTCCCTCAGTTTTTGAGAACCAAGGTATCAATCCAGTAGGATATTACACGCAAGTCGCCTAATACCTGCACAAACAAATAAGAACCTTGCAACCAACACGATAAAGGGGTTGTCAATCCCTTCACGGCCACTTGCAAAAATGAGATCTGATAAAGATAGTAAGATAATATTTTTGGTATTTTTGTTGTATAGATTGGAAAATAAAGATTGCAAAATAAAATAAATGGTAAACTAGAATTGTAGATCGGAAACTTATATGATGTAAAATAGACCCGGGGGCCATAGGTTTCACTAGTGGCTTCTCTCAAGATAACATATTTTACGGTGGGTGAACAAATTACTGTCGAGCAATTGATAGAAAAGCGCATAGTTATGAGAATATCTAGGGATCATCATAAACATAGGCATCACGTCCGTGTCAAGTAGACCGAAACGATTCTGCATCTACTATTATTACTCCACACATCGACCGCTATCCATCATGCATCTAGAGTATTAAGTTCATACGAACAGAGTAACACATGCATTTGGTAAGATGACATGATGTAGAGGGATAAACTCAAGCAATATGATATAAACCCCATCTTTTTATCCTCGATGGAAACAATACAATACGTGCCTTGCTGTCCCTACTGTCACTGGGAAAGGACACCACACGATTGAACCCAAAGCTAAGCACTTCTCCCATTGCAGGAAAGACCAATCTAGTAGGCCAAACTAAATCGATAATTCGAAGAGACTTGCAAAGATATCAAATCATGCATATAAGAATTCATAGAAGAATCAAATATTGTTCATAGATAAACTTTATCATAAACCCACAATTCATTGGATCTCGACAAACACCCCGCAAAAAGAGTTACATCGAATAGATCTCCAGGAGAATCGAGGAGAACTTTGTATTGAGATCCAAAGAGAGAGAAGAAGCCATCTAGCTAATAACTATGGACCCGAAGATCTGACCTAAACTACTCACACATCATCGGAGAGGCTATGGTGTTTATGTAGAAGCCCTCCGTGATAGAATCCCCCTCCGGCAGGTCGCCCGAAAAGGCCCCAAGATGGGATCTCACGGGTACAGAAGGTTGCGGCGGTGGAAAAGTGGTTGCGTGGCTCCCCTGGTTGTTTTCAGGGTATAAGAGTATATATAGGCGAAGGAAGTAGGTCGGTGGAGCTACGAGGGGCCCACGAGGGTGGGGGGGCGCGCCCACCCCCTGGGCACGCCCTCCCCCCTCGTGGCCGCCTCGTTGCTTCCTTGACGTCCACTCCAAGTCCCCTTGATTGCGTTTGTTCCAAAAAAGATCTTCGCGAAGGTTTCATTCCGTTTGGATTTCGTTTGATATTCCTTTTTTGCAAAACACCGAAATAGGCAAAAAAACAGCAACTTGCACTGGGCCTCTGGTTAATAGGTTAACCCCGAAAATAATATAAAAGTGCATATTAAAGCCCATTAAACATCCAAAACAGATAATATAATAGCATGTAACAATAAAAAATTATAGATACGTTGGATACGTATCAGGAAACGAGTGCTCGGGGACGTCTATGCATTAGAGCCAGTTACCCTAAAGTCCAACCCATGATCGGCTCATCTGATCACATTTGATAAGCACAATCATCCGACCAGCATCAGGAATGGCGGATTGGCTGCACTAGTCCTAGGCCCAATTGTCGATGGTTATCATCTGACACAAGTCCTTATGGACGAAGGAAGTAGCCTCAGCCTGATATACGAGGACACTGTTAGGAAGATGGGCATCGACTCATCTCGGATCAAGCCGAGCACCACCACCTTTATGTTGGGGAACGTAGTAATTTCAAAAAAATTTCTACGCACACGCAAGATCATGGTGATGCATAGCAACGAGAGGGGAGAGTGTGATCTACGTACCCTTGTAGATCGACAACGGAAGCGTTTGGTTGATGTAGTCGTACGTCTTCACGGCCCGACCGATCAAGCACCGAAACTACGGCACCTCCGAGTTCTAGCACATGTTCAGCTCGATGACGATCCCCGGACTCCGATCTAGCAAAGTGTCGGGGAAGAGTTCCGTCAGCACGACGGCGTGGTGACGATCTTGATGTACTACTGTCGCAGGGCTTCGCCTAAGCACCGCTACAATATTATCGAGGACTATGGTGGCAGGGGGCATCGCACACGGCTAAGAATATGATCACGTGGATCAACTTGTGTGTTTCTGGGGTGCCTCTACCTCAGTATATAAAAGGACTAGAGGGGCGGGAGGCTGGCCGGCCACAGGAGGCGCGCCAGGAGAGTCCTACTCCCTCTGGGAGTAGGATTCCCCCCCCCCCAATCCTAGTTGAAATAGGACTCCTTGAGGGGGGGAAAGAGAGAGAGGGGTCGGCCACCTCTCCTAGTCCTAATAGGACTAGGGGAAGGGGGGAGGCGCATAGCCACCCTGGGCTGTCCCTTTCTCCTTTCCACTAAAGCCCACTAAGGCCCATATAGCTCCCGGGGGGTTCCGGTAACCTCCCAGTACTCCGGTAAAATCCCGATTTCACCCGGAACACTTCCGATATCCAAACATAGGCTTCCAATATATCAATCTTTACGTCTCGACCATTTCGAGACTCCTCGTTATGTCCCTGATCTCATCCGGGACTCCGAACTCCTTCGGTACATCAAAACTCATAAACTCCTAATATAACTGTCATCGAAACCTTAAGCGTGCGGACCCTACGGGTTCGAGAACAATGTAGACATGACCGAGACACGTCTCCGGTCAATAACCAATAGCGGGACCTGGATGTCTACGAAGATCTTTATCGGTCAGACCGCATAATAACATACGTCGTTCCCTTTGTCATCGGTATGTTACTTGCCCGAGATTCGATCGTCGGTATCCAATACCTAGTTCAATCTCGTTACCGGCAAGTCTCTTTACTCGTTCCGTAATACATCATCCCGCAACTAACTCATTAGTTGCAATGCTTGCAAGGCTTAAGTGATGTGCATTACCGAGAGGGCCCAGAGATACCTCTCCGACAATCGGAGTGACAAATCCTAATCTCGAAATACGCCAACCCAACATGTACCTTTGGAGACACCTGTAGAGCACCTTTATAATCACCCAGTTACGTTGTGACGTTTGGTAGCACACAAAGTGTTCCTCCGGCAAACGGGAGTTGCATAATCTCATAGTCATAGGAACATGTATAAGTCATGAAGAAAGCAATAGCAACATAATAAACGATCGGGTGCTAAGCTAATGGAATGGGTCATGTCAATCAGATCATTCAACTAATGATGTGATCCCGTTAATCAAATAACAACTCTTTTTCCATGGTTAGGAAACATAACCATCTTTGATTAACGAGCTAGTCAAGTAGAGGCATACTAGTGACACTCTGTTTGTCTATGTATTCACACATGTATTATGTTTTCGGTTAATACAATTCTAGCATGAATAATAAACATTTATCATGAAATAAGGAAATAAATAATAACTTTATTATTGCCTCTAGGGCATATTTCCTTCAGTCTCCCACTTGCACTAGAGTCGATAATCTAGTTTACATCGTCATGTGATTTAACACCAATAGTTCACATCTTTATGTGATTGGTTCACATCTCCATGTGACTAACACCCAAAGGGTTTACTAGATTCAATAATCTAGTTCATATCACTATGTGATTAACACCCAAAGAGTGATCATGTTTTGCTTGTGAGAGAAATTTAGTCAACGGGCCTGCCAAATTCAGATCCGTATGTATTTTGCAAAACTCTATGTCTACAATGCTCTGCGCGGAGCTACTCTAGCTAATTGCTCCCACTTTCAATATGTATCCAGATTGAGACTTAGAATCATCTGAATCAGTGTCAAAAACTTGCATCGACGTAACCCTTTACGACGAACCTTTTTGTCACGTCCATAATCGAGAAACATATCCTTATTTCACTAAGGATAATTCTGACCGCTGTCCAGTGATCTACTCCTAGATCACTATTGTACTCCCTTGCCAAATTAGTGCAGGGTATGCAATAGATCTGGTACACAGCATGACATACTTTATAGAACCTATGGCCAAGGCATAGGGAATGACTTTCATTCTCTTTCTATCTTCTGCCGTGGTCGGGCTTTGAGTCTTACTCAACTTCACACCTTGTAATACAGGCAAGAACTCTTTCTTTGACTGCTCCATTTTGAACTACTTCAAAATCTTGTCAAGGTATGTACTCATTGAAAAAACTTATCAAGCGTCTTGATCTATCTCTATAGATCTTGAAGCTCAATATGTAAGCAGCTTCACCGAAGTCTTTCTTTGAAAAACTCCTTTCAAACACTCCTTTATGCTTTACAGAATAATTCTACATTATTTCCGATCAACAATATGTCATTCACATATACTTATCAGAAATGTTGTAGTGCTCCCACTCACTTTCTTGTAAATACAGGCTTCACCGCAAGTCTGTATAAAACTATATGCTTTGATCAACTCATCAAAGCGTATATTCCAACTCCGAGATGCTTGCACCAGTCCACAGATGGATCGCTGGAGCTTGCATATTTTGTTAGCACCTTTCAGATTGACAAAACCTTCTAGTTGCATCATATACAACTCTTCTTTAATAAATCCATTAAGGAATGCAGTTTTGTTTGTCCATTTGCCAGATTTCATAAAATGCGGCAATTGCTAACATGATTCGGACAGACTTAAGCATAGATACGAGTGAGAAACTCTCGTCGTAGTCAACACCTTGAACTTGTCGAAAACCTTTTGCGACAATTCTAGCTTTGTAGATAGTTACACTACTATCAGCGTCTGTCTTCCTCTTGAAGATCCATTTATTTTCTATGGCTTGCCGATCATCGGGCAAATCCATCAAAGTCCATACTTTGTTCTCATACATGGATCATATCTCAGATTTCATGGCCTCAAACCATTTCGCGGAATCTGGGCTCATCAACGCTTCCTCATAGTTCGTAGGTTCATCATGGTCAAGTAACATGACCTCCAGAACAGGATTACCGTACCACTCTGGTGCGGATCTCACTCTGGTTTACCTACGAGATTCGGTAGTAACTTGATCTGAAGTTACATGATCATCATCATTAGCTTCCTCACTAATTGGTGTAGTAGTCACAGGAACAGATTTCTATGATGAACTATTTTCCAATAAGGGAGAAGGTACAATTACCTTATCAAGTTTTCTACTTTCCTCCCACTCACTTCTTCCGAGAGAAACTCCTTCTCCAGAAAGTTTCCGAATTTAGCAACAAAAGTCTTGCCTTCGGATCTGTGATAGAAGGTGTATCCAATAGTTTCCTTTAGATATCCTATGAAGGCGCACTTCTCCGATTTGAGTTTGAGCTTATCAGGATGAAACATTTTCATATAAGCATCGCAACCCCAAACTTTAAGAAACGACAGCTTAGGTTTCTTGCCAAACCATAGTTCACACGGTGTCGTCTCAACGGATTTAGATGGTGCCCTATTTAACGTGAATGCAGCTGTCTCTAATTCATAACCCCAAAATGATAGCGGTAGATCGGTAAGAGACATCATAGATTGCACTATATCCAATAAAGTACGGTTATGACGTTCGGACACACCATTATGCTGTGGTGTTCCATGTGGCATGAGTTTGTGAAACTATTCCACATTGTTTTAATTGAAGACCAAACTCGTAACTCAAATATTTGTCTCCGTGATCAGATCGTAGAAACTTTATTTTCTTGTCACGACGATTTTCCACTTCACTCTGAAATTCTTTGAACTTTTCAAATGTTTCAGACTTATGTTTCATCAAGTAGATATACCCATATCTACTCAAATCATCTGTGAAGTTCAGAAAATAACGATACTTTCCGTGAGCCTTAACACTCATCGGACCGCATACATCAGTACATATTATTTCCAATAAGTCAGTTGCTCGCTCCGGAGAACGGAGTCTTAGTCATCTTGCCCATGAGGCATGGTTCGCAAGCATCAAGTGATTCATAATCAAGTGATTCCAAAATCCCATCAGCATGGAGTTTCTTCATGCGTTTTACACCAATATGACCTAAACGATAGTGCTACAAATAAGTTGCACTATCATTATTAACTTCGCATCTTTTGGTTTCAATATTATGAATATGTGTATCACTACGATCGAGATCTAATGAACTTGTTTCATTGGGTGTATGACCATCGAAGGTTTTATTCATGTAAACAGAACAACAATTATTCTCTGACTTTAATGAATAACCGTATTGCAATAGACATGATCAAATCATATTCATGCTCAACGCAAAAACCAAATAACACTTATTTAGGTTCAACACTAATCCCGAAAGTATAGGGGAGTGTGCGATGATGATCATATCAATCTTGGAACCACTTCCAACACACATCGTCACTTCACCCTTAACTAGTCTCTGTTTATTCTGCAACTCCCGTTTCGAGTTACTAATCTTAGCAACTGAACTAGTATCAAATACTGAGGGGTTTCTATAAACACTAGTAAATTACACATCAATAACATGTATATCAAATATACTTATGTTCACTTTGCCATCCTTCTTATCTGCCAATCACTTGGGGTAGTTCCGCTTCTAGTGACCAGTCCCTTTGCAGTAGAAACACTTAGTATTAGGCTTAGGACCAGACTTGGGCTTCTTCACTTGAGCAGCAACTTGCTTGCCGTTCTTCTTGAAGTTCCCCTTCTTCCCTTTGCCCTTTTATTGAAACTAGTGGTCTTGTCTACCATCAACACTTGATGCTATTTCTTGATTTCTACCTTCGTCGATTTCAACATCACGAAGAGCTTGGGAATCACTTTAGTCATCCCTTGCATATTATAGTTCATCACGAAGTTCTACTAACTTGGTGATGGTGACTAGAGAATTCTGTCAATCACTATTTTATCTGGAAGATTAACTCCCACTTGATTCAAGCGATTGTAGTACCCAGACAATCTGAGCACATGCTCACTAGTTGAGCGATTCTCCTCCATCTTTTAGCTATAGAACTTGTTGGAGACTTCATATCTCTCAACTCGGGTATTTGCTTGAAATATTAACTTCAATTCCTGGAACATCTCATATGGTCCATGACGTTCAAAACGTCTTTGAAGTCCCGATTCTAAGCCGTTAAGCATGGTGCACTAAACTATTAAGTAGTCATCATATTGAGCTAGCCAAACGTTCATAACATCTGCATCTGCTCCTGTAATAGGTCTGTCACCTAGCGGTGCATCAAGGACATAATTCTTCTGTGCAACAATGAGGATAAACCTCAGATCACGGATCCAATCCGCATCATTGCTACTAACATCTTTCAACACAATTTTTCTCTAGGAACATATCAAAATAAACATATGAAAGCAACAACGCAAGCTATTGATCTACAACATAATTTGCAAAATACTACCAGGACTAAGTTCATGATAAATTAAAGTTCAATTAATCATATTACTTAAGAACTCCCACTTAGATAGATATCCCTCTAATCTTCTAAGTGATCACGTGATCCAAATCAACTAAACCATAACCGATCATCACGTGAGATGGATTAGTTTTCAATGGTGAACATCGTTATGTTGATCATATCTACTATATGATTCACGCTCGACCTTTCGGTCACCGTGTTCCGAGGCCATATCTGCATATGCTAGGCTCGTCAAGTTTAACCTGAGTATTCTGCGTGTGCAAAACTGGCTTGCACCCGTTGTAGATGGACGTAGAGCTTATCACACCCGATCATCACGTGGTGTCTGGGCACGACGAACTTTGGCAATGGTGCATACTCAGGGAGAACACTTCTTGATAATTTAGTGAGAGATCATCTTATAATGCTACCGTCAAACAAAGCAAGATAAGATGCATAAAAGGATAAACATCTCATGCAATCAATATAAGTGATATGATATGGCCATCATCATCTTGTGCTTGTGATCTCCATCTCCGAAGCACCGTCGTGATCACCATCGTCACCGGCGCGACACCTTGATCTCCATCGTAGCATCGTTGTCGTCTCGCCAATCTTATGCTTCCACGACTATCACTACCGCTTAGTAATAAGGTAAAGCATTACATCGCGATTGCATTGCATACAATAAAACGACAACCATAAGGCTCCTGCCAGTTGCCGATAACTCGGTTACAAAACATGATCATCTCATACAATAAAATTCAGCATCATGTCTTGACCATATCACATCACAACATGCCCTGCAAAAACAAGTTAGACGTCCTCTACTTTGTTGTTGCAAGTTTTACGTGGCTGCTACGGGCTTAAGCAAGAACCAATCTCACCTACGCATCAAAACCACAATGATAGTTTGTCAAATAAACTCTGTTTTAACCTTCGCAAGGACCGGGCATAGCCACACTTGGTTCAACTAAAGTTGGAGAGACAGTCGCCCGCAAGCCACCTGTGTGCAAAGCACGTCGGGGGAACCGGTCTCGCGTAAGCATACGCGTAAGGTTGGTCCGGGTCGTCTCGTCCAACAATGCCGCCGAACCAAAGTATGACATGCTGGTAGGCAGTATGACTTATATCGCCCACAACTCACTTGTGTTCTACTTGTGCATATAACATCAACATAAATAACCTAGGCTCGGATGCCACTGTTGGGGAACGTAGTAATTTCAAAAAATTTCCTACGCACACGCAAGATCATGGTGATGCATAGCAACGAGAGGGGAGAGTGTGATCTACGTACCCTTGTAGATCGACAACGGAAGCGTTTGGTTGATGTAGTCGTACGTCTTCACGGCCCGACCGATCAAGAACCGAAACTACGGCACCTCCGAGTTCTAGCACACGTTCAGCTCGATGACGATCCCCGGACTCCGATCCAGCAAAGTGTCGGGGAAGAGTTCCGTCAGCACGACGGCATGGTGACGATCTTGATGTACTACTGTCGCAGGGCTTCGCCTAAGCACCGCTACAATATTATCGAGGACTATGGTGGCAGGGGGCACCGCACACGGCTAAGAATATGATCACGTGGATCAACTTGTGTGTTTCTGGGGTGCCTCTACCTCTGTATATAAAGGACTAGAGGGGGGAGGCTGGCCGGCCACAGGAGGCGTGCCAGGAGAGTCCTACTCCCTCTGGGAGTAGGATTCCTCCCCCCCCAATCCTAGTTGAAATAGGACTCCTTGAGGGGGGGAAAGAGAGAGAGGGGCCGGCCACCTCTCCTAATCCTAATAGGACTAGGGGAAGGGGGGAGGCGCACAGCCACCTTGGGCTGTCCCTTTCTCCTTTCCACTAAAGCCCACTAAGGCCCATATAGCTCCCGGGGGGTTTCGGTAACCTCCCGGTACTCCGGTAAAATCCCGATTTCACCCGGAACACTTCCGATATCCAAACATAGGCTTCCAATATATAAATCTTTACGTCTCGACCATTTCGAGACTCCTCGTTATGTCCCTGATCTCATCTGGGACTCAGAACTCCTTCGGTACATCAAAACTCATAAACTCCTAATATAACTGTCATCGAAACCTTAAGCGTGCGGACCCTACGGGTTCGAGAACAATGTAGACATGACCGAGACACGTCTCCAGTCAATAACCAATAGCGGGACCTAGATGCCCATATTGGCTCCTACATATTCTACGAAGATCTTTATCGGTCAGACCGCATAACAACATACGTCGTTCCCTTTGTCATCGGTATGTTACTTGCCCGAGATTTGATCGTCGGTATCCAATACCTAGTTCAATCTCGTACCGGCAAGTCTCTTTACTCGTTCCGTAATACATCATCCCGCAACTAACTCATTAGTTGCAATGCTTGCAAGGCTTAAGTGATGTGCATTACCGACAGGGCCCAGAGATACCTCTCCGACAATCGGAGTGACAAATCCTAATCTCGAAATACGCCAACCCAACATGTACCTTTGGAGACACCTGTAGAGCACCTTTATAATCACCCAGTTACGTTGTGACGTTTGGTAGCACACAAAGTGTTCCTCCGGCAAACGGGAGTTGCATAATCTCATAGTCATAGGAACATGTATAAGTCATGAAGAAAGCAATAGCAACATACTAAACGATCGGGTGCTAAGCTAATGGAATGGGTCATGTCAATCAGATCATTCAACTAATGATGTGATCCCGTTAATCAAATAACAACTCTTTGTCCATGGTTAGGAAACATAACCATCTTTGATTAACGAGCTAGTCAAGTAGAGGCATACTAGTGACACTCTGTTTGTCTATGTATTCACACATGTATTATGTTTCCGGTTAATACAATTCTAGCATGAATAATAAACATTTATCATGAAATAAGGAAATAAATAATAACTTTATTATTGCCTCTAGGTCATATTTCCTTCACTTTAAATGTGTCCCTGACATTGACGCCCGCTGTACCGAACGGTCATGCTTGAGATAGTCTTCGGATCGCCCGAGAACTTCATAAGCAAAGAGTTAATCCTCGACATCGTCCCCTTCCGGAGTGGATACCATGTGCTCCTAGTGAAGGAAATATGCTATAGAGGCAATAATAAAGTTGTTATGTATATTTCCTTATATCATGATAAATGTTTATTATTCATGCTAGAATTGTATTAGCCGGAAAATTAGTACATGTGTGAATACATAGACAAACAGAGTGTCCCTAGTATGCCTCTACTTGACTACCTCGTTAATCAAAGATGCTTAAGTTTCCTAGCCATAGACATGTGTTGTCATTTGATGAACGGGATCACATCATTAGGAGAATGATGTGATGGACAAGAACCATCCTTTAGATTAGCATAATGACCGTTTAGTTTTATTGCTATTGCTTTCATCATGACTTATACATGTTCCTCTAACTATGAGATTATGCAACTCCCGAATATCGGAGGAACACCTTGTGTGCTATCAAATGTCACAACGTAACTGGGTGATTATAAAGATGCTCTACATGTGTCCCCGAAGGTATTTGTTGGGTTGGCATAGATCGAGATTAGGATTTGTCACTCCAAGTATCGGAGAGGTATCTCTGGGCCCTCTTGGTAATGCACATCACTACAAGCCTTGCAAGCAATGTAACTAATGAGTTAGTTGTGGGATGATGCATTACAGAACGAGTAAAGAGACTTGCCGGTAACGAGATTGAAAAAGGTATGATGATACCGACGATCGAATCTCGGGCAAGTAACATACTGATGACAAAGGGAACACCGTATATTGTTATGCGGTTTGACTGATAAAGATCTTCGTAGAATATGTAGAAGCCAGTATGAGCATCTAGGTTCCGCTATTGGTTATTGACCAGAGATGTGTCTCGGTCATGTCTACATAGTTCTCGAACCCGTAGGGTCCGCATGCTTAACGTTCGATGGCGATTTGTATTATGAGTTATGTGATTTGATGACCGAAGCTTGTTCGGAGTCCCTGATGAGATCACGAACATGATGAGGAGTCTCGAAATGGTTGAGAGGTAAAGATTCATATATTGGAAGGTTGCATTTGGATATTGGAAGGTTGCATTTGGACGTCGGAATGGTTCCGAGTGGTTCGGGCATTTTTCCGGAGTACTGGGAGGTTACCGGAACCCCCCGGGAGAAGTTATGGGCCTTATGGGAAATAAGAGGGAAGCACGCCAGCCCACAAGGGGCTGGTGCGCCCCCCTTGGGCAGGAGGCCGATTAGGACTAGGAGAAGGGGGTCGGCCCCCTTTCCTTCTCCTTCTCCCTTCCCCCTTTCCTACTCCGTGTGGGAGGTGGAATCCTACTAGGACTAGGGAGTCCTAGTAGGACTCCACACCTTGGCGCGCCCCCCTATGGCCGGCTGCCTCTCCCTCTCCCTCCTTTATATATGTGTCTAGGGGGCACCCCATAGAACATACAAGTTGATCTTTTAGCCGTGTGTGGTACCCCCTCCATAGTTACACACCTCGGTCATATCGTCGTAGTGCTTAGGGGACGCCCTGCGCGGGTAACTCCATCATTACCGTCACCATGCCGTCATGCTGATGGAACTCTCTATCGGCCTCAACTGGATCAAGATTTTGAGGGACGTCACCGAGCTGAACGTGTACGGAGGTGCCATGCGTTCGGTACTTGATCGGTTTGATCACGAAGACGTTTGACTACATCAACCGCGTTACTAAATTCTTCCGCTTTCGGTCTACGAGGGTATGTGGACAGACTCTCCCCGCTCGTTGGTATGCTTCTCCTAGATAGATCTTGCGTGATCGTAGGCAAAATTTTGAAATACTACGTTACCCAACAGTGGCATCCGAGCCAGGTCTATGCGTAGATGTTATATGCACAAGTAGAACACAAAGAGTTGTGGGCGATAATAGTCATACTGCTTACCAGCATGTCATACTTTGATTCGGCGGTATTGTTAGATGAAGCGGCCCAGACCGACATTGCATGACCGCGTTCATGAGACTGGTTCTACCGACGTGCTTTGCACACAAGTGGCTAGTGGGTGTCTGTTTCTCCAGCTTTAGTTGAATCGAGTTTGACTACGCCCGGTCCTTGTTGAATGTTAAAACAACACACTTGACAGAAAATCGTTGTGGTTTTGATGCGTAGGTAAGAACGGTTCTTGCTAGAAGCCCATAGCAGCCACGGAAAACTTGCAACAACAAAGTAGAGGACGTCTAACTTGTTTTTGCAGGGCTTGCTGTGATGTGATATGGTCAAGATGTGATGATATATAAATTGTTGTATGAGATGATCATGTTTTGTAAAAGTTATCGGCAACTAGCAGGAGCATTATGGTTGTAGCTTTATTGTATGAAATGCAACCGCCCTGTAATTGCTTTACTTTATCACTAAGCGGTAGCGATAGTCGTAGAAGCAATAGTTGGCGAGACGACAACGATGCTTCGATGGAGATCAAGGTGTCAAGCCGGTGACGATGGTGATCATGACAGTGCTTTGGAGATGGAGATCAAAGGCACAAGATGGTGATGGCCATATCATATCACTTATTTGATTGCATGTGATGTTTATCCTTTAGGCATCTTATTTTTCTTAGTACGGTGGTAGCATTATATGATGATATCTCACTAAATTTCAAGGTATAAGTGTTGTCCCTGAGTATGCACCATTGCGATAGTTCTTCGTGCTGAGACACCACGTGATGATCGGGTGTGATAAGCTCTACGTTCACATACAACGGGTGCAAGCCAGTTTTGCACACACAGAATACTCGAGTTAAACTTGATGAGCCTAGCATATGCAGATATGGCCTCGAAACACTGAGACCGAAAGGTCAAGTGCGAATCATATAGTAGATATGATCAACATAGTGATGTTCACCATTGACAACTACTACATCTCACGTGATGATCGGACATGGTTTAGTTAATGTGGATCACGTGATCACTTAGATGATTAGAGGGATGTCTATCTAAGTGGGAGTTCTTAAGTAATATGATTAATTGAACTTTAATTTATCATGAGCTTAGTCCTGATAGTATTTGCATATCTATGTTGTAGATCAATTGCTCACGTATAGTCCCTGTTTTATTTATGATATGTTCCTAGAGAAAACTAAGTTGAAAGTTGATAGTAACAATGATGCGGACTAGGTCCGTGATCTGAGGATTATCCTCATTGTTGCACAGAAGAATTATGTCCTTGATGCACCGCTAGGGGACAGAACTATTGCAGGAGCAAATGCAGACACTATGAACATTTGACAAGCTCGGTATGATGACTACTTGATAGTTTAGTGAACCATGCATTATGGCTTAGAACCAGGACTTAAAAAATGTTTTGAAATGCCATGGAGCATATGAGATGTTCCAAGAGTTGAAATTGGTATTTTAGACTCATGCCCGAGTCGAAAGGAATGAGACCTTTGACAAGTATTTTTGCCTACAATATGGAGGAGAATAGCTCAACCAGTGAGCGTGTGCTCAGAATGTCTGAGTACTACAATCGCTTGAATCAAGTGGGAGTTAATCTTCCAGATAAGATAGTGATTGACAGAGTTCTCTAGTCACTATCACCAAGTTACTGGAACTTCTAGATGAACTATAATATGCAAGGAATGACGAAAACGATTCCCCAAGCTCTTCGCGATGCTGAAATCGGTGAAGGTAGAAATCAAGAAAAGAATCAAGTGTTGATGGTTGAGAAGACCACTAGTTTCAAGTAAAAGGCAAGGGAAAGAAAGAGAACTTCAATAATAATGACAAGCAAGTTTCCACTCCCATGAAGAAGCCCAAAGCTAGACCCAAGCCTGAAACTGAGTGCTTCTACTGTAAAGGAAATGGTCACTAGAAGCGGAACTGCCCCAAATACTTAGCGGATAAGAAGGATGGCAAAGTGAACAAAAGTATATATGATATACATGTTATTGATGTGTACTTTACTAGTATTCATAGTAGCCCCTGGGTATTTGATACTGGTTCAGTTGCTATGATGAGTAACTTGAAACAGGAGTTATAAAATGAACAAAGACTAGTTGAGGGCAAGGTGACGATGTGTGTTGGAAGTGATTCCAAGGTTGATAAGATCACCATCACACACTCCCTTTACCTTTGGGATTAGTGTTGAACCTAAAATAAATGTTATTTGGTGTTTTGCGTTGAGCATAATATCATTGGATCATGTTTATTGCAATACGGTTATATAAGTCAAAGAATAATTGTTATTCTGTTTACATGAATAAAACCTTCTGTGGTCATACACCCAAGGTGAATGGTTTATTGAATCTCGATTGTAGTGATACACATATTCATAATATTGAAGCCAAAAGATGCAAGGTTAATAATGATAGTGCAACTTATTTGTGGCACTGCCGTTTAGGTCATATTGGTGTAAAGCGCATGAAAAAACTCCATGCTGGTGGGCTTTTGGAATCACTTGATTATGAATCACTTGATGCGTGCGAACCATGACTCATGGGCAAGATGACTAAGACTCCGTTCTCCAGAACAATGGAGCGAGCCACTGACTTATTGGAAATAATACATACCGATGTATGCGGTCTGATGAGTGTTGAGGCTCGCGGCGGGTATCATTATTTTCTGACCTTCACAGATGATTTGAGCAGATATGGGTATATCTACTTAATGAAACACAAGTCTGAAACATTTGAAAAGTTCAAAGAATTTCAGAGTGAAGTTGAGAATCATCATAACAAGAAAATAAAGTTTCTATGATCTGATCGCAGAGGTGAATATTTGAGTTAGGAGTTTGGCCTTCATTTGAAACAATGTGCAATAGTTTTGCAACTCACGCCACCTGGAACACCACAGCGTAATGGTGTGTACGAACATCATAACCGTACTTTGTTATATATGGTGCGATCTATGATGTCTCTCACCAATTTACCACTATCGTTTTGGGGTTATGCATTAGAGACAGTTGCGTTCACGTTAAATAGGGCACCATCTAAAAATCCGTTGAGACGACACCATATGAACTGTGGTTTAGCAAGAAACATAAGCTGTCGTTTCTTAAAGTTTGGGGTTGCGATGCTTATGTGAAAAAGTTTCAGCCTGATAAGCTCAAACCCAAATCGGAGAAGCGCATATTCATAGGATACCCAAAAGAAACTGTTGGGTACACCTTCTATCACAGATCCGAAGGCAAGATCTTTGTTGCTAAGAGTGGATCCTTTCTAGAGAAGGACTTTCTCTGGAAAGAAGTGAGTGGGAGGAAAGTAGAACTTGATGAGGTAATTGTACCTTCTCTCAAAGTGGAAAGTAGCTCATCACTAAAATCAGGTCCAGTGATGCCTACACCAATTAGTGAGGAAGTTAATGACGATGATCATGAAACTTTAGATCAAGTTACTACCGAACCTCATAGGTCAACCAGAGTACAATCCGCACTAGAGTGGTATGGTAATCCTGTTCTGAAAGTCATGTTGCTAGACCATGATGAACCTACGAACTATGAGGAAGCGATGATGAGCCTAGATTTCGACAGATGGCTTGAGGCCATGAAATCTGAGATAGAATCCATGCATGAGAACGAAGTGTGGACTTTGATGGACTTTCCCAATGATCGGCAAGCCATTGAGAATAAATGGATCTTCAAGAGGAAGACGTACACTGATAGTAGTGTTACTATCTACAAAGCTCGACTTGTCGAAAAGGGTTTTTGACAAATTCAAGATGTTGACTATGATGAGATTTCCTCACTCGTATCGATGCTTAAAGTCTGTCCGAATCATGTTACAGTTGCCACATTTTATGAAATTTGACAAATGGATATCAAAACTGCATTCCTTAATGGATTTATCAAAGAAGAGTTGTATATGATACAACCAGAAGGTTTTTTCAATCCTAAAGGTGCTAACAAAATGTGCAAGCTCCAGCGATCCATCTATGGACTGGTGCAAGCATCTCGGTGTTGGAATATACGATTTGATAAATTGATCAAAGCACATCGTTTTACACAGACTTGCGGTGAAGCGTGTATTTACAAGAAAGTGAGTGGGAGCACTACTGCCTTTCTGATAAGTATATGTGAGTGTTTGAAAGGAGTTTTTTCAAAGAAAGACCTCGGTGAAGCTGCTTACATATTGAGCATCAAGATCTATAGAGATAGATCAAGACGCTTGATAAGATTTTTTCAACGAGTATATACCTTGACAAGATTTTGAAGTAGTTCAAAATGGATCAGTCAAAGAAGGAGTTCTTGCCTATGTTGCATGGTGTGAAGTTGAGTAAGACTCAAAACCCGACCATGGCAGAAAATAGAAAGAGAATGAAAGTCATTCCCTATGCCTCAGTCATAGGTTCTATGAAGTATGCTATGCTGTATAACAGACCTATTGTGTACCTTGCCATGAGTTTGGCAAGGGGGTACAATAGTGATCCAGGAGTGGATCACTGTACAATGGCCAAAATTATCCTTAGTGGAATAAGGACATGTTTCTCGGTTATGGAGGTGACAAAAAAGGTTCACCGTAAAGGGTTACGTCGATGCAAGCTTTGATACTGATCCAGATGACTCTAAGTATCAATCTGGATACATATTGAAAGTGGGAGCAATTAGCTAGATTAGCTCCATGCAGAGCATTGTATACATAGAAAATTTGCAAAATGCACACGGCTCTGAATGTGGCAGACCCATTGACTAAACTTCTCTCACAAGCAAAACTTGATCACACCTTAGTACTCTATTGGTGTTAATCACATAATGATGTGAACTAGATTATTGACTGTAGTAAACCCTTTGGGTGTTAGTCACATGGAGATGTGAACTGATCACATAAAGATGTGAACTATTGATGTTAAATCACATGACGATGTGAACTAGATTATTGACACTAGTGCAAGTGGGAGACTGAAGGAAATATGCCCTAAAGGCAATAATAAAGTTGTTATTTGTATTTCCTTATATCATTATAAATGTTTATTATTCATGCTAGAATTGTATTAACCGGAAACTTAATTAGTAGATGTGTGAATACATAGACAAACAGAGTGTCCCTAGTATGCCTATACTTGACTAGCTCGTTAATCAAAGATGGTTAAGTTTCCTAGCCATAGACATGTGTTGTCAATTGATGAACGGGATCACAACATTAGGAGAATGATGTGATGGACAAGACCCATCTGTTAGCTTAGCATAATGATCGTTTAGTTTTATTGCTATTGCTTTCATCATGGCTTATACATGTTCCTCTGACTATGAGATTATGCAACTCCCGAATACCGGAGGAACAACTTGTGTGCTATCAAATGTCACAACGTAACTAGGTGATTATAAAGATGCTCTATAGGTGTCTCCGAAGGTATTTGTTGGGTTGGCATAGATCGAGATTAGGATTTGTCACTCCAAGTATCGGAGAGGTATCTCTGGGCCCTCTCGGTTATGCACATCACTATAAGCCTTGCAAGGAATGTAACTAATGAGTTAGTTGCGGGATGATGCATTATGGAATGAGTAAAGAGACTTGCCGATAACGAGATTGAACAAGGTATGATGATACCGACGATCAAATCTAGGGTAAGTAACATACCGATGACAAAGGGAAGAACGTATATTGTTATGCGGTTTGACCAATAAAGATCTTCGTACAATATGTAGGAGCTAATATGAGCATCCAGGTTCCACTATTGGTTATTGACCGGAGATGTGTCTCGGTCATGTCTACATAGTCCTCGAACCCGTAGGGTCCGCACGCTTAACGTTTGATGACGATTTGTATTATGAGTTATGTGATTTGATGACCGAAGCTTGTTTGGAGTCCCCGATGAGATCACATACATATCGAGGAGTCTCAAAATGGTCGAGAGGTAAAGATTCATATATTGGAAGGTTGCATTTGGATATCGAAATGGTTCCGAGTGGTTCGGGCATTTTTCCGGAGTAGCGGGAGGTTATCGGAACCCCTCGGGAGAAGTTATGGGCCTTATGGGCCATAAGAGGGAAGCACACCAACCCACAAGGGGCTGGTGCGCCCCTCTTGGGCAGGAGGCCGATTAAGACTAGGAGAAGGGGGCTGGCCCCCCTTTCCTTCTCCTTCTCCCTTCCCCCTTTCCTACTCCGTGTGGGATGTGGAATGCTACTAGGAATAGGGAGTCCTAGTAGGACTCCACACCATGGCGCCCCCCCTATGGCCGGCTGCCTCTCCCTCTCCCTCCTTTATATACATGGCTAGGGGGCACCCCATAGAACACACAAGTTGATCTTTTAGCCGTGTGCGGTGCCCCGCTCCACAGTTACACACCTCGGTCATATCGTCGTAGTGCTTAGGCGAAGCCCTGCGCCGGTAACTTCATCATCACCGTCACCACACCATCGTGCCGAGGGAACTCTCCCTCGGCCTCAACTGGATGAAGAGTTCGAGGGACGTTACCGAGCTGAACGTGTGAAGATCGCGGAGGTGCCGTGCGTTCGGTACTTGATCGGTTGGATCGCGAAGACGTTCGACTACCTCAACCGCGTTACTAAATGCTTCCGCTTTCGATCTACGAGGGTACATGGTAAGACTCTCCCCGCTCGTTGCTATGCTTCTCCTAGATAGATCTTGCGTGATCGTAGGCAAAATTTTGAAATACTACGTTCCCCAACACCTAGGGCGCACAACTTTCGTGCGCTTCAACACAGTCTCACATTATGCCTATCTCAAGCTCAAAATGTGGGGACCTAATGGCGTTATCATAGTCAACGGTAATACCGAGCGCTCACTCCGGACGGACGAGCAGACCACGACTTTCACAGCCGAGGTATAGGCGTCTGAGGAGGCGGCTGTCGTTGTCAAAACCATCCGATCTCGGGTAGGAGGTCCCGAACTGTGCGTCTGAGTATCGAAGTTAACATGAAACAATGGGGACATGATGTTTACCCTGGTTCGGGCCCTCTTGATGGAGGTAAAACCCTACTTCCTACTTGATTGACTTTGATGAGTATAGGGGTTACCAGAGTTGATCTACCTTGAGATCGTAATGGCTAAACCCTAGCTGTCTAGCCTATGCCAATTCTGATTGCCTATACGGACTAAACCCACCGGTTTATATAGACACCGGAGGGGCCTAGGGTTGTACAGAGTCGGCTTACAGAGAAAGGAAACCATACATCCAGACGCCAAACTTGCCATCCACGCAAAGGAGAGTCCCATCTGGACACGGGGGAAGGCCTTTTACTTTTATATCTTCACGACCTGATGACCCACAAGTATAGGGGATCTATCATAGTCCTTTCGATAAGTAAGAGTGTCGAACCCAACGAGGATCAGAAGGAAATGACAAGCAGTTTTCAGTAAGGTATTCTCTGCAAGCACTGAAATTATCGGTAACAGATAGTTTTGTGATAAGGTAATTTGTAACGGGTAACAAGTAATAAAAGTAAATAAGGTGCAGCAAGGTGGCCCAATCCTTTTTGTAGCAGACAATCCTGGACAAACTCTTATATAAAGGAAAGCGCTCCCGAGGACACATGGGAATATCGTCAAGCTAGTTTTCATCACGCTCATATGATTCGCGTTCGTTACTTTGATAATTTGATATGTGGGTGGACCGGTTCTTGGGTACTGCCCTTCCTTGGACAAGCATACCACTTATGATTAACCTCTCTCGCAAGCATCCGCAACTACAAAAGAAGTATTAAGGTAAACCTAACCATAGCATGAAACATATGGATCCAAATCAGCCCCTTACGAAGCAACACATAAACTAGGGTTTGAGCTTCTGTCACTCTAGCAACCCATCATCTACTTATTACTTTCCAATGCCTCCCCGTAGGCCCAAACAATGGTGAAGTGTCATGTAGTCGACGTTCACATAACACCACTAGAGGAAAGACAACATACATCTCATCAAAATATCGAACGAATACCAAATTCACATGACTACTTATAGCAAGACTTCTCCCATGTCCTCAGGAACAAACTTAACTACTCACAAATCATATTCATGTTCATAATTAGAGGGGTATTTGTCGTGGAATTATCACGGCAGATGTCCTTAGTGTCAGGACTTAGTCGCGAGGCCAACACATCTATATGGTAGCTTGAGAGGGGTTGAGAGGAATCGAGAGACGCAACATAAGACAAAGATTTAGACAGCTTCGGGCCCCGGGAAACATCATCCGGTAATAACCCTAGATGCTGTTTGTGGCTAGATCTCATTATGCTCATGAGAGAGTCGCCGCATAAGCCGGCTTCCCTTTTGTGTCTAGCCATAGAGATTATTTTCTGTCCCTCTTTGGGGAGCCTTGCCCCTCCTTATATATGTTGAAGGGGCAGGTTACATGTGGAGTCCTAGTAGGTCTAGGACTAGTCTATCCTTTCTCACAAGTTGAATACAAGTCCGGGTCTTACTTCCTCGTAAAGGAAATATTCGTCATCCCTTTCCTCTTAAGCCAGCCCACCAGAGTATAAGCCGGCCTGCTGGGCCCTGGGCCTTGTCGTCCGTTTGATCCGCCCGCCGGGTCTCCAGTGAGTCATAATGTCCAAGCGGGTTACATGTAAACCGCCATGTCCGGGCGGATAGCCAGTGAGTCGCCAAGCTCTAGCCAGCTCTCTGGTGAGTCGCCCAGCTCGACCGGGTCATGATTCTAGCCGGGTCATACCGCAGGGTATGTCCCCGACATTAGCCCCTAGTTTAATTTGGATTTATCCATGTTAAACTGATCCTGTAAAATAAACACAAGAACAAACTTAATGGTTGTGCTCTGGGCTAAATATTTTTCTGAACTGGCACCTAATCATCTTTAAGTCCTTGTCATTTCCTCCTGGATGCATACTCAAAGATCTTATAGCAAATCTCTTTTAACAGATATGTCCAAACCTTGCCAATGCAAAAATCTAGATACTTCTTTTGAGAAATCCGGGTCAATAAGCCAGCTTCAGAGCCAATTTGCAGACATTGGTATCTTATAGAGAAATATTGTAATAAATAATCCACTTGAATCGGCTTCCAAAGCGTCGGCTTAAAAAATATTGGTCTTGAAAAAACTCATCCGACTTTCAGCCAACTTGTAGAACTTGCCGGTTTATCATTGCCAAAATATCCGGTTTGTAAATATTGATAGCACCGGGTCATAATTGTTGCCGACGCCGGGTCATAGTTATTGGTGACGCCGGGTCAATCTGGTTTACTCAAAACTGAGAATTTGAAGATTTTTCTCCCTTATATCCATATTACCTATAGCCCCCAAGTCTTGAGCAGAAACAAAGTGATGACTTAAGACTTGCTTCAATATAAATACTGCCACTTTGAAGAAATCCATGTTGTTCATCTTAGTCACTAGTAAAGACTGAATACTCCATATATGTAGCCCCCAAGTGCCGGGTTGTCATGCTTGCAGCAACCTGGGACTTGTAATTGCCTTATACTCATAAAAAACTACAACCACTGTAGCCCCCAAGGGCCGGGTCATTATGCAATAATGAGAAGGGACTTTATACATATGATCATATAGACCTGAACAACAACGTGTAGCCCCCAAGGGCCGGCTCAATAAAATAATATTGAGCTGGGACTTTATATATACTTCTTTTGAAAAGAACATTATATGATGTAACCCCCATCATGGGGCTTGAACCCACGTCCACAAGGTTAAGAGCTTTGTGCTTTACCAACTGAGCAGTGGATCCTTCAATATAATGGAATAAAACTTGTGTACCTTGAATTGTTTCAGGAGCAATTGGTAGCCCCCAAGGGCCGGCTCATTATGATGTGATGAGTTGGGTCTTCAATAAGGTCAGTAAAATTGTCTTTGCATTAGCCCCCAAGTGCCATGGTGCATGCTGGTAGTGACATGGGACTTGCATATTTGATATAATCTCAAACTGAATAATGTAGCCCCCAAGTGCCGGGTTGTAAGCGTGCAGCAACTCGGGACTATTCTTTCTATTGTAGAATAAATCATATCCATTGATAAAATAATAGCCATTGCGCCAAAGCGACTTTGAATACCTTATCTGTTGACAAGTAAATCCGGAGTTTAAATACTCGGCGGCTCTTGGTCGATGGTGATTTAATATGCCTCCATTGTAAGCCGGAATTTTTATAACCCGGTGGCTTATAGCCTTTGAGAAAATCAAGAATTGATAACCCCTTTGAGACACCAATTTCAATCTTTGATGATGGGCTGGAACTTAATCATGTATGTAAGTCATAGCTCTGTAAATCCTGCACAGAGTTTAAACAACATATGCCCTGGCGATTTAACGTCAAAAACCAGGGCGGGTAACTACTCAAATGTAGTCTTATCCTGCACATAAGTAAATCACAAGATCCCCTGGCGGTTTACCACAGGGCGGATCATAATATCCCACATATAACCATTGTGATATTTAATTTGTACTGCCGGTTTACATGACCTGTGCAGTAAGGGTGATAACCCAATCTTTAGAAGCCAATACTTCCAAATATATGATGATTGTCACATGCTGGCGACTTATCGTCCAAAGCCAAGCCGGGTTTAAACGAAACCACACTTATATGCTTCAGATATGAGCAAAAAGGATCAAAACCCAAAAGATTGTTTGCAAAAACTTAAACCAAATAAAAACCAAAGTTTCTGATTCGAATACGATCAGTAAACCGTTCCAAAGGGGTTAAGCTAGGATTCGAATACGATCATGTAGCCCCCAGTGGCTTTGGCGTTGCGCTGATCAAGAGGGTACCGACAGCTATGTTCTCTTTGGTTCGAATACGACCTATGTTTGAACAGGAAGCCCCCAAGTGACCATATAAATTCTGGCATCGCGCCGATCAAGAGGGTACCGATAGCTATACTCGATGAGCAAGAAGTCCCCAAGTGACCATAATAAGATAAGCCGTAAGGCAGGATACCCATGTTTGAACCGTGCATCATAGCAGCAAGTTCTCTTTGGCAACCTTTAATTTTTTAAAGAACTCGAATGTTGCGAGAGATTAATTCTTTTTGAACCGGAACTTTAAACCGGATTTGAAAGCTTCAAATTTTTTGCGGGAGACAGATTGCCCTTAAGCCAGATGTTTGAATTGGATTTGAGAGCTAAAAGGCTTTGTAAGAGATAAATTTACCTGGAGCCGGATGTTTGAACCGGATTTGAGGGCTTCAAAGCTTTGCGGGAGAGAGATATCTCTTGAACCAGATTTCAAACTGGAATCTTTTATTTTGAACTGACAATTTTCTAACGGCCTTTAAATTTCCATCAATATGGCGGTGCCCTCCGGAACCGGGTTATCATTACCTCCAATGACTCGGAGTTCCCGAGTCATGTCATTGTAGCCCCTGAATCTTAAGACTACTCGAGGAGTTGGCTTGAGACTCCATTTTTGATCGTGATATAAATCGGTATGAGTCATTCAACATCTCAGTGATATAACTTGTCCTGCACTGGAGAACTTGCAAGCCAGAGTAATTTCTCTTTTAAAGAAAGCAATATATAATATAAAATATATTGGATGGATTTCACCTGATGCGTCAGGTCAGTGATTATCACCACGGAGTTGACGATCACCATGGTGAAGCTGAAATTAATCACGACCGAGTCGGCCGCGAGAGCAGACAGATGAGTCGGCCGCGGTGTTTGTAAGCCGGTGTGGACGAACAAGTTGTCCTCCTCATCGTAAGACGGCGCGGACGCGTGAACCAGCCTCGACAACGGATTGGCGCGTCGTCTGTGGCGTTGTAAGGCGGCGCGGACGGGCAAGTCGGGCGACGTGTTGATGCAAAATGGACCGCAACACACTTGTCCGTGAAGCTGATGTTTGTGAATGACCGATGATCTGTATGCCATGTCAGAGGCGGCTCAATATAATCCCGGTGGTTCAAGCAGACCGATGACTCCCGGCGACTCAACACAGCAGAGGGGGCTCAACGCGGCCTCAGCGGCTCAATAAACGCTAGTCCAAAAGTGATGCTGGCACGCGCGTTATGCGGCACTTTTGTAATGAATAATGGTCCTACGAAAAAATATCACAGATCAACGTAATTGTTCTTTGATAAAAACAATATGTGCTAATAAAATATATAGGAAGGATAACACCTGGGTTTTTTTTTGGACGGATGAGTTGGCCGCGGTGTTGTAAACCGGTGCGGACGGGAGGATCAATCACAAGCACAGTAAGCCGTGCGGACGACGAGTCAATCGCGGGCACAGTCCCGGCTAATTGATGTGAACCGGACTGTGGGGGACGGCGGTCTGCGCGCGCACGCCTGTCAAGCAGCGTGGCATGGACGAATCCTAGTGCATGCACTCCGTATCCGCAATATAATGGCATAAAAAGTTTATCCTGATTTGTCCGAATGACAGATAATCCGTTTAACACCATAGAAACGGCTCAGGGCCAAACCGGCGATTCAATATAGCCCCGACAGCTCAATATGGCAGAGGCGGCTCAATGCGGCCGCCACGGATCAACACAACAGAGACAAAGAACGACAGTTCAGGGTCGGCCTGATGTGGACGTCGGGCTGGTGTTCATAACAATGAAGAGCAGCAACAACGACTTGGGGAAGCGCAATGATGAAGGTGGCTCGACAGCGGGTCTCAACGGGGACTGGCCACGGCGGCTCAACTGAGGCCTGGCTGGTCTAAAAATGGCCGCTCAGAGCCGCAGCTCACTCAAATCATACTCCGGTACTTGTGCGTGTACTGCTTCAAGGGTTGATAGTACTGGCGCAGAACAACCCGGTTGACTGAGAAATCGTTCTGTCTCAAAAAAATTTCTTCATGGTCTTGCCTTATCCTGTCGCAGCGTACGACGGCTCAGGGCGAGGTTGGCGCCTGCAAAATCGTCCGAGTCCGTGTTTACGTCTGGCTCCTTTTCCAGGTCGTGGCTGGTTTGAACAAATCATCCGAGTCGTGTTGAGTTTTTAACTTTTACGTCTGGCTGCACGCGTATGGATCCGACACCAGTGTGGCTTCCCGATGAATAGCAGTACTACTTGATTGATTTTTGCATACCTCTCGTCTTGTTCCTTTCCATCCAACAGGTAGTACTAGTACTTATTCCTTGATTCCCGTGCAATCATTGCTCTGCTATTTTGGCCTATACTTTGAGACGCAGAGTAGTAGACTAGTAGTAGTATATTTGATTTAAATAAGGAAGCTGATTGCCCCTGGCCTGGAAGTAGGAGGAGCAGTGATTTATATAATCGCCTGGTGATTTGACAATTGTACGAGCGTACATCGTGCTCTGTTCAGGAAACGCGTGCTGCATTTTTTATTGGATCTGACCCAGCAGCTTGCTCGAGGATGTCTAAGAGAAAGAAAAATCCAATGCGCCGATCTGATTGCCCTGTGACACCGCAGATGGAATTCTTGTCGGTCTTGTCGTCGTACATATACAAACGCGTTGTACAGCGGCTTGCAGCAGAACTGATCTTCGATCAGAAAAATCACGGCGGCGGCAACGTACGGAGAAAACCATAATTTCTTGTAAAAAAGTTGAATTTTGCCGGCTCTGTCCAAGGTTGTCCCACGTCGGGTTTACTCTGCCCAATATTTCCATGCCAGCTCATCTTCGATAGGAAAATCGCGGTGGCGGCTGCCCAACTTGCAACCCTAAAAACCTGTTAATCTTGATCTTCATACATGCCGTTCCGACTGCTCACCAATGATGAAGATCCTTTTTAACCAGTTCTTTTTCATCCGAAAAATTGCGAACTTCTCGATCCTTTTAGAGAAGTCCCTTCAAGAATTCAACATCACCGTGCGCAGGCCCTACGGTGGGCGCCAATTATCGTGGAATTATCACGGCAGATGTCTTTAGTGTCAGGACTTAGTCGCGAGGCCAACGCATCTATGTGGTAGCTTGAGGGGGGTTGAGCGGAATCGAGAGACGCAACATAAGACAAAGATTTAGACAACTTCGGGTCCCGGGAAACATCACCCGGTAATAACCCTACAGGCTGTTTGTGGCTAGATCTCATTATGCTCATGAGAGAGTTGCCACATAAGCCAGCTCCCTCTTTGTGTCTAGCCCTAGAGATTATTTTCTGTCCCTCTTTGGGGAGCCCTGCCCCTCCTTATATATGTTGAAGGGGCAGGTTACATGTGGAGTCCTAGTAGGTCTAGGACTACTCTATCCTTTCTCACAAGTTGAATACAAGTTCGGGTCTTACTTCCTCGTAAAGGAAATATTCGTCATCCCTTTCCTCTTAAGCCGGCCCACCAGAGTATAAGCCGGCCTGCTGGGCCTTGGGCCTTGTCGTCCGTTTGATCCGCCCACCGGGTCTCTAGTGAGTCACAATGTCCAAGCGGGTTACATGTAAACCGCCATGTCCAGGCGGATCGCCAGTGAGTCGCCAAGCTCCAGCCAGGTCTCTGGTGAGTCGCCGAGCCCGGCCGGGTCATGATTCCGGCCGGGTCATACCGTGGGGTATATCCCCGACAGTATTAATATGCATAAAGGATCTGAACATATGATCTTCCACCAAATAAACCAACTAGCATCAACTACAAGGAGTAATCAACACTACTAGCAACCCACAGGTACCAATTTGAGATTTTGAGATAAAGATCGGATACAAGAGATGAACTAGGGTTTGAGAGGAGATTGGTTCTGCCTCGAGACGGCGGCGCTTCATCCCAAAAGCTTCCTTCTAATTTTTTCTAGGGCGAAAGACTTCATATAGCAAAAGATGGGCACCAGAGGCCTGCCAGGGGGCCCACAAGGCAGGGACATGCGCCCAGGGGATAGGGCGCCCCCCCACCCTCATGGACAGGGTGTGGCCCCCCTCTAGTGCTTTTTTCGTCCAATATTTTTAATATATTCCAAAACTGACTCCCATGGAATTTCAGGACTTTTGGAGTTATGCAGAATAGCTCTCTAATATTTGTTCCTTTTCCAGCCCAAAATTCCAGCTGCCGGCATGCTCCCCCTTCGTGTAAACCTTGTAAAATAAGAGAGAATAGGCAAGAGTATTGTGATATAATGTGTAATAATAGTCCATAATACAATAAATATCGATATAAAAACATGACGCAAAATGGACGTATCAACTCCCTCGAGCTTAAAGCTCTCTTGTCCTCAAGCGGAAGCCGATATCGAAAAATATGTCCACATGTTTAGAGATAGAGGTCTCGATAAAATAAAATACAGACATGAGGGCATCATGATCATTCTTATAACATCAATATATATATATATTGTCATATGATTTCTTATGCTAAAGTAACAATCTATTCACAATGTCAAGTATGAATCATAAACTTCATTGAAACTAACAAACTATGATCTCGGTCGTTGAAGCAATTGCAATTTATCATAACATCGCAAAGAGTCAATATAAGAGCTTTTCAGTAAGTCCACATACTCAACTATAATTTAGTATTTCACAATTTCTAACACTCACGCAATACTTATGGGTATGAAGTCTTAATCAGGCACAGAGAAAGATAGGGGCTTATAGTGTTTCCTCCCAACCTTTTACCTCAAGGGTAATGTCAACAATAATAGTTTATGATAACTTACATCCAATTGGATATATATATATATATCAGGATCTTTCCAACACAATGTGCTTGCCGAAGGATAAAATGTAAAAAGGAAAGGCGAAGATCACCATTACTCTTGCATAAGGCATAAGACAGAAATAAAAGATTGACCCTTCGCAGAGGGAAGCAGAGGTTTTCATGTGCTTTTATGGTTGAATGCACAAAATCTTAATGCGAAAGAACGTCACTTTATATTGCCACTTGTGATAGGGATCATTATTATGCAGTCCGTCACTTTTATTTCTTCCATATCACAAGATCATATAAAGCTTATTTTCTCCACACTAATAAATCATACATATTTAAAGAGCAATTTTTATTAAAAGCAACAATGACAACTTACTTGAAGGATCTTACTCAATCCATAGGTAGATATGATGGAGTCTCATGGCAAAATTGGGTTTAAGGATATTCGGAAGCACAAGAAGTTGTTGGGTTTCGTAGTAATTTCAAAAAATTTCCTACGCACATGCAAGATCATGGTGATGCATAGCAACGAGAAGGGGAGAGTGTGATCTACATACCCTTGTAGATCGACAACGGAAGCGTTAACTTGGTTGATGTAGTCGTACGTCTCCACGGCCCGACCGATCAAGCACCGAAACTACGCTACCTCCGAGTTCTAGCACACGTTCAGCTCGATGACGATCCCCGGACTCCGATCCAGCAAAGTGTCGGGGAAGAGTTCCGTCAGCATGATGGCGTGGTGACGATCTTGATGTACTACCATCGCAGGGCTTCGCCTAAGCACCGCTACAATATTATCGAGGACTATGGTGGAAGGGGGAACTGCACACGGCTAAGAATATGATCACATGGATCAACTTGTGTCTCTAGGGGTGCCCCTTGCCTCCGTATATAAAGGCTCAAAGGGGGGGGGCAGCCGGCCAAGAGGAGGCGCGCCAGGAGGAGTCCTACTCCCTCCGGGAGTAGGACTCCTCCCCTTTCCTAGTTGGAATAGGATTCGCGGAGGGGGAAAAGAGGAGAGAGAGAGAGGAGGAAGGGGGGCCGGCCCCCTCTCCTTGTCCTATTCGAACCAAGGGGGGGGGGGGGAGGGGCGCGCGGCCCATCTCTGGCCACCTCTCCTCTCTTCCACTAAGGCCCACTAAGGCCCATATACCTCCCGGGGGGTTCCGGTAACCTCCCGGTACTCCGGTAAAATCCCGATTTCACCCGGAACACTTCCGATATCCAAACATAGGCTTCCAATATATTAATCTTTATGTCTCGACCATTTTGAGACTCCTCGTCATGTCCGTGATCACATCCGAGACTCCGAACAAACTTCGGTACATCAAAAATGCATAAACTCATAATATAACTGTCATCGTAACCTTAAGCGTGCGGACCCTATGGGTTCGAGAACAATGTAGACATGACCGAGACACGTCTCTGGTCAATAACCAATAGCGGAACCTGGATGCTCATATTGGCTCCTACATATTCTACGAAGATCTTTTATCGGTCAGACCGCATAATAACATACGTTGTTCCCTTTGTCATCGGTATGTTACTTGCCCGAGATTCGATCGTCGGTATCCCATACCTAGTTCAATCTCGTTACCGGCAAGTCTCTTTACTCGTTCCATAATACATCATCCCGCAACTAACTCATTAGTTGCAATGCTTGCAAGGCTTCAGTGATGTGCATTACCGAGAGGGCCCAGAGATACCTCTCCGACAATCGGAGTGACAAATCTTAATCTCAAAATACGCCAACCCAACATGTACCTTTTGGAGACACCTGTAGAGCTCCTTTATAATCACCCAGTTACGTTGTGACGTTTGGTAGCACACAAAGTGTTCCTCCGGCAAACGGGAGTTGCATAATCTCATAGTCATAGGAACATGTATAAGTCATGAAGAAAGCAATAGCAACATACTAAACGATCGGGTGCTAAGCTAATGGAATGGGTCATGTCAATCAGATCATTCAACTAATGATGTGATCCCGTTAATCAAATGACAACTCTTTGTCCATGGTTAGGAAACATAACCATCTTTGATTAACGAGCTAGTCAAGTAGAGGCATACTAGTGACACTCTGTTTGTCTATGTATTCACACATGTATTATGTTTCCGGTTAATACAATTCTAGCATGAATAATAAACATTTATCATGATATAAGGAAATAAATAATAACTTTATTATTGCCTCTGGGGCATATTTCCTTCAGTCTCCCACTTGCACTAGAGTCAATAATCTAGATTACACAGTAATGATTCTAACACCCATGGAGCCTTGGTGCTGATCATGTTTTGCTCGTGGAAGAGGCTTAGTCAACGGGTCTGCTACATTCAGATCTGTATGTATCTTGCAAATCTCTATGTCTCCCACCTGGACTAGATCCCGGATGGAATTGAAGCGTCTCTTGATATGCTTGGTTCTCTTGTGAAATCTGGATTCCTTCGCCAAGGCAATTGCACCAGTATTGTCACAAAAGATTTTCATTGGACCCGAAGCACTAGGTATGACACCTAGATCGGATATGAACTCCTTCATCCAGACTCCTTCGTTTGCTGCTTCCGAAGCAGCTATGTACTCCGCTTCACATGTAGATCCTGCCACGACGCTTTGTTTAGAACTGCACCAACTGACAGCTCCACCATTTAATGTAAACACGTATCCAGTTTGCGATTTAGAATCGTCCGGATCAGTGTCAAAGCTTGCATCAACGTAACCGTTTACGATGAGCTCTTTGTCACCTCCATATACGAGAAACATATCCTTAGTCTTTTTCAGGTACTTTAGGATGTTCTTTACCGCTGTCCAGTGATCCACTCCTGGATTACTTTGGTACCTCCCTGCTAGACTTATAGCAAGGCACACATCAGGTCTGGTACACAGCATTGCATACATGATAGAGCCTATGGCTGAAGCATAGGGAACATCTTTCATTTTCTCTCTATCTTCTTCAGTGGTCGGGCATTGACTCTGACTCAACTTTACACCTTGTAACACAGGCAAGAACCCTTTATTTGCTTGATCCATTTTGAACTTCTTCAAAACTTTGTCAAGGTATGTGCTTTGTGAAAGTCCAATTAAGCGTCTTGATCTATCTCTATAGATCTTAATGCCTAATATGTAAGCAGCTTCACTGAGGTCTTTCATTGAAAAACTCTTATTCAAGTATCCATTTATGCTATCCAGAAATTCTATATCATTTCCAATCAGTAATATGTCATCCACATATAATATCAAAAATGCTACAGAGCTCCCACTCACTTTCTTGTAAATACAGGCTTCTCCGAAAGTCTGTATAAAACCAAATGCTTTGATCACACTATCAAAGCGTTTGTTCCAACTCCGAGAGGCTTGCACCAGTCCATAAATGGATCGCTGGAGCTTGCACACTTTGTTAGCTCCCTTTGGATCGACAAAACCTTCTGGTTGCATCATATACAACTCTTCTTCCAGAAATCCATTCAGGAATGCAGTTTTGACATTCATCTGCCAAATTTCATAATCATAAAATGCGGCAATTGCTAACATGATTCGGACAGATTTAAGCATCGCTACGGGTGAGAAGGTCTCATCGTAGTCAATCCCTTGAACTTGCCGAAACCCTTCTGCGACAAGTCGAGCTTTGTAGACAGTAATATTACCATCGGCGTTAGTCTTCTTCTTGTAGATCCATTTATTCTCAATTGCTTGCCGATCATTGGGCAAGTCAACCAAAGTCCACACTTTGTTCTCATACATGGATCCCATCTCAGATTTCATGGCTTCAAGCCATTTTGCGGAATCTGGGCTCACCATCGCTTCTTCATAGTTCGTAGGTTCATCATGATCTAGTAGAATGAATTCCAGAACAGGATTACCGTACCACTCTGGCGCGGATCTCACTCTGGTTGATCTACGAGGTTCAGTAGTATCTTGTTCTGAAGTTTCATGATCATTATCATTAACTTCCTCACTAATTGGTGTAGGTGTCACAGAAACAGTTTTCTGTGATGCACTACTTTCCAATAAGGGAGCAGGTACAGTTACCTCGTCAAGTTCTACTTTCCTCCCACTCACTTCTTTCGAGAGAAACT